>NC_083344.1:131787212-132087212 GCF_019175385.1 Lycium barbarum
ATAAAAAATTAACATACAAAAGTTGAAAATATGACTGATTCAGAATCGTTTTGACATGGTAATATTTGTCCTAAAGAGTGTTCATGAACACTTGTTTGGTATTCTTGCTTTATTGCCAAATAGTTCCTGATATGACCTGTGATATGATAGGCAGATTTGTAAATAAAAGGCATAACTAGAACTAGAAACATAAAACTAGTATGCTGTATTATTACACTTTGTAACTTTAGCATTCTCAGTAATTCTTTACCCAATATATTCTGTGATAAATGCCTGTTGAGGTGTTCAAAGGGCTTGGCCTCATCTGCGAAAGGATATAACTTGATTCATATGGCACATTGGAATCTTTGTTTTATGTGTCCTGGGCATAGGCACTACAGTCTACAGAGTTACTGGCTGGAAAAATGCAAATCCCCATTGTAAAGGGAAAAATATTTGTAGAACTAACACTACAACATCAGTATTGGGAAGGACAAAGTAAGAGCGTTAGAGCCGATTTCTATATTAACTTGAAGGATTGGGACAAATTTTTAAAACAAGCAGTCCATCAGATCTCTGTTGAATAATTAGTATTGCCTAGATATAATATTGCAGTAATAGGTTGCCTTTCTGTTATTTTGGTTATGGAAAGTGAAAGTGTTTCGTTTAGTACGAGATCGCTTCACACCTCTCGTCGGGTTCCACCTATATTTGGTGTTATGCTGTGTATGGAGTTATGTTGTGATGTGATATGTGACGGGGATACGGAGATTTGAGACTTTCTGGTGTTATGCTGTGTTATGGCGCCATCGACGGGTGGACGACCATATTCTTCTGTACCCGATGCATGACTTGCATATTTTTGAAAGTAAACAAATTTTGATATGTTGGATTTGCACTTATGTTTGATACTTCCATTTCGTTTATGTCTCAGAGTTACTTTCTGTACATTCTGCTTTGCATACTCAGTACATATTTCGTACTGACCCCCATTCTTCGGGGGCTGCGTTTCATGCCCGCAGGTACAAACGCACAGTTTGGTGATCCACCGGTTTAGGACACCCTCTCTTGCTGTTGGAGTGCTCTTCTCCTTCCAGAGCATATCTTTTGGTATATATTTTTGTTCGCTATGTATGTATATATATTCGTTCAGGGGTACGGCGGGGCCCTGTCCCGCCATATGACTCGTTTGGTCTGTTTATAGGTCTGTAGACGTATTCGTGGGTGTGAATGCCTACTTCTGTACAGGTGTTTGTATGATCTCTTTCGTTATGGCAGCCTCGTCGGCTTTTGACATATTTGACAGCCTTGTCGGCTTTTGACATATTTGACAGCCTTGTCGGCTGTTGACACATTTGATAGCCTTGCCGGCTTTTCGATATATGCATATGTATATGTTTGCGCTGAAATGTGTCTAATACAGTTTGATATAGTTGAGACGGCATATAGTAGTTATGGTCATATATGCTATTTGTATGTGATTTGATATGGATAGGTATGTCAGGGTGCCCAAGTAGGGCACTAGTTACGGCCTACGGGGTTGGGTCGTGACATTATTTGTCACTTTGTTTGGTTGTATTAATTCTATGTGTTCAATTGTTTGATTCAACAGCTTGAAATTGTAATGTCAACTTTTTCTCTATAGCAATAGAACTATTGGCAAACATTTGCTTTGATTCTATATGGTACTGTCTCAAATTAAGTTGGGAAGTAAACACTTAGAATGTGTACTCTTATCACATATTTTTGGAAACATTAACTACTGAAAATTACTGAATATATAGTGAACCTAATGAAGATAGTTTGGTAGCTATGTATTTAGAAGTTTACTTAAATCATAGGAAGCATGCATGGTCATAGAAAATTTGTAATCATTTTATGTGAAGACTATGCATGGATAGAAATCTTATATTTTTTCAGAATTTTAATTCAAACATACTTCCTTTTGTTTTGGTGTTTGTATAACCTACACAAAACCTTATTTGCCACCCTCGAAGCAACTGTTCATGGCCATTATAAGGAAACTCTTTATGAAGGAGATACGCTAGTTATATTTATACATGAAAAATTGAGATCTGGTGATATATCATAGGGTCTTCCAGAAACATGTGTTAGAAGTGTGTTCGATTGATTCGATATGACGACGTGACGACATCCATGAATTTAAAAAAGAGGGTTGAGGGGTGGAACAAATGTATAACAAGAATTCTTGGATCGTTAACACCTGTTAGAGTATATATATTTTAAATAATCTGTCACAAATATGAACACTCTTGCAATACACTTTATAGCTTGCTATAGTGAGACTTCATCATAAAATAGAAAAACAAAAAAACAAGGAGACCTTGCGAGTAGTGACACTGGATTCTTGGCTTGATACTGAAAATTCCTTTCCTGCTGTTACTACCTATTTGAAGGACTCAACATTTAAATTCGAGAGGAAGCAGAATAGGCTGGAGAGATATGACAGGAATGTAACTGAGAACACTTTGAAGGCCATCAGGAAAATTGATAGAATCAAAGTTGACAGGGAGGCGAAACATATTAAAAAGAGGTTCCTTACTGTGCTTCATTTTTATTTATCATGTGCCTTTTCTTGCTATTAACATCAGTTGGCAAATAGGACAGGATAAAAGGAAAGAAAGCCAATGAGCAGAGAGAAGGAACGAAGGAGCTCGAGCAGTACATTCACTTGGTCAAAGCTCCTGCTGTGCTTGACAAAGAGCCATCTCTTACACTGCCCATCAAGGTCAAGGTTTCGCCAAAGCAGTCAGATGAAAATCCCATGGAGGAATGAACATTTTGCTTCATATACAAACTAAAACACAATCAGATCATGCTTATTTTTATGGTATGTATAACATTTTGATTACATATAACTGTCCTGATCTTGTACTGTATCAGTGATACAGGCGCTCTCTCTGTTGAATTTGGATTGAATTTTTAGATCAAGAACTAAAGCCAGACAATAGTATCTTTAGCAAGGTTCTTGACCATGGAATTATTGTCTTGGAGCTTTCTGTTACACTTCCCCTCTGCCATCACAGTCTCTTTTATGTTCTCGTTTTGATCAAGAACTATGTTGTTTTGTGGTGATTTAGTTTCTACTGTTGGCCTTGGTGGCTTCCTTGCACTTGTACATGTTTATGCATCTTCTGCAAATCAAACACACAAAAGCCAACAAATTCCAGAATAAACCAATAAGAAATAACCCATAAATTGAAGGAAATGATAGAATCTTGCGTGTTTGCATGCATTTCGAATAAGAATTTAACTTGTATACGCCGATAGTGTGAAGAACTTTTATATTATCAATGTATTTTACTTTTGGCTAGTAAGTATTTTCTAAATTACCAAATCAATGCTACCATATATAGTTACAGTTTGCTTTCAAGTTACTTATAAGTTGAGGATGTAAATGCTTTTTATACTGTGAGTGTACTTAGTGGTCAATAAAGTGAGTAAGTGGAGAATCATGAGATCTCAGGTTCAAATTTCAACAGAGGCAAAAGAACATTTTGTATTTTCTTTTCATCTGTCCAAGCCTCGGTAAGGACAACGTTATCTAATATCTGTGCTGTTGGGAGGTGACAAATATCGCATGGAATTAATCGTCGTGCATGCAAATTGACAAATTAAGACACACGATTATTTAAAAAAAAAAGGAAAAAAAAAAGAAGATAAATGACAGCACAATTGCATGATGTCAATTGAAAAAGAAAAAAAAAACTAGGAGGTAGTTGTTAACTCGCATGGCAATAGTTTTGAGCAGACAAGGCTTGGAGCTTTGCTTGTTTTTGGCCACTAAGCTAGACACGAATGCCATCACTCGTTTTTTTTTTTTTTTTTTTTTTTTTGTTTTTTAATGAATTTCTCTTATATAAAAGACATATGACTTATGAGTCTTTCTTTTACTGTTATTATTTTGCATTTTTTTCTGTTTCCACTCTGCTTCATTCTTCTCGCCCTCCTTTTATGACTTAAGCAAAAGTGCCACACTTTTCGATAAAGATAAGTCGTAGTTTTGATTTTCAAAAAGCAAGAGCATATTCCATCGTTGTAAGTAGAGTTTACTATAATATGGCAAAACAAAAACTTGTATAAACACCTTTATTTGATGCGGTAATTTTTTTTATATCGGATACCATTGTGAATAGTAATAGATTTCAGAATTTAGACGCGATATCTTTTGAGTTGAAAGGGTAGTAGATCTAGTTTTACTTATACTGTGCGTGTATAGAGTTCAATCTCAAAGCACCAAATCCAATCGTTGGATCTGCCATTGATAACAATGACGCAACAAAATGGCTGATAGTACTCATATTTTGAAGAAAACGATGAAGGAGAAATTCTCGAGGAGCAGTGGAGCATTATTCGAAATTCAAAGGATAGTGGACCCGTTTTTTCTCTATCCTTTTTTCACTTAAATACCAGGCTATTAGAGTTCAAAACGTGCCTAATTCACACATCATTTGTTATACTCTTACTACTAGACCAAAGTTTGGGACAAGATAGCAAATAAGTTTTAGGGCTATTAGGGTTCAAAACGTGCCTAATTCACACATCATTTGTTATACTCTTACTACTAGACCAAAGTTTGGGACAAGATAGCAAATAAGTTTTAGGGCAAATTTTCTCTGAACTCCCATCGTTTACGATTTACGTTTCTCTCAAACAAAAGTTGTGTTGATAGCAACTACGGATGTATATAGGTAACTAACATATCATATTGCTCAAGGAAGACGAATTTTTTTAACTTATGCTCTACATAAGGAAAGTTCAACAGCATTCCCTTCGACATTCATAGTTCGAAAATAAAATAGCATATATCTAAAGTTTCAAATGAACAAGTAGAGACATCTAACATGATAACAATAGCACATTACAATCATTATATTACAATCCCCACATAATTTGTACACGAACAAACAGACCCCTAACATGATAACCAAAGAAAAATAGGAAATAGAAGGACAATACAAGCACACCGTAGAAATAGCACCTCACTTGCCCTTCTCGGTTATGTTTTTGAAAAATAATCATTGTCATGGAATTTCAAATTTTACTAGTGAAACTCCATGCAAGCGTCCTGAAGTTTTATTCGTGAAATTTAAACTTCATGACATTGATTATTTTTCAACAAGAGCTAAAAAGTGGCTATTTGTGAATTTTACCACACAAGCATCTTCTACAAAATAAAACATCATTATACTTTTATATGTTGGGAGGAAAAAGGACCACTTCTTGCTACTAGTTTCACTAATCATAAAAGCATTTTGGACTTGACTAACTTTAGACCAAGTACAAATGACTTATTATGATCTTTAACAAACAAAGATTCCTAGTTAATTTGTTTTGATCTTTGAATTATCTTCTTGGAGCTTTGTGTTACTCGTCTCCTCTGTCATCGTAGTCTCTTTCTTGTCTTTGTAATCATTGTTTTGTGGTGGTTCAGTTTTTATGGGTGGCTTTGGTGGTGGCCTCCTTGTAGTATTTATGCATCTCCTGCAAATTAAAAACAAAAAGTCCAACGAATTCAAGAAGAAATATTATTAATCAGAAATTTATCACATGAATGTAATGAGGAAACTGTCTAAATTTTCTCTTCTGCTATTTTTCGATATATTTTTCACTTATGGTTAAGAATTATCCTCGTTATCAAAGGCGGAACTAGGATTTTGAGTTTATGAATACAGATTTCAGAAAACACAGTTTATTGGGTTCTTGAAAATTATTTATAAATATTAAGTAGAATTTTTAACATAAATATAAGGTTTGAGTAAAAAACTATTAAGTTATGTCGAACTCGTAACCGAAGCTATAGCTCCACCTCTGTTCGTTATACTTCAGGTTGGAGCTCCATCAGATCTAGTTAAAGGCAAATATGAGATGATTTTCTAACAATAAAGGTAAGAGTTGACATCAAAATTTAACGAAGATCGATAAATTAAAATATCTCATACAGTAAATAGCTATTTTCACGAATTTTTCCTTTAATAAAGATGATGTAATGTTGCACGTTGGCATGCATTTTTGGAAGAAAATACTACTATCTATAGTTGTTAACTCACATGGCTATTACTGTCTTGAGCAGGCATGGCTTGATGCTGGGAAATATTAGCATGGTTTTGGGCACTAAGCTACGTGAAAAAGCCATTAGCAAAGAAATTGAAGTATCTAGCTAGTCTTATTGTGGTGTTCTTCATAAGGCAAGAAGTGATATATAAAGAGCAATATATCACTGTATAGGGAAATCATTGACCATTGAAAAGGAAAAAAAAAAAAAACAAAGAGAATTGTAAAGAAAGACTATACTTTTAGTGGTCGTTTGGTTGCTAGTCAAAATAATCCCGGGATTACAATCCCGGGATTAATTTATCCCATCAGTTGGTATTATTTTATACCATCTGAAAGATGGTATAAAATAATACCAGTATAAATGGGTTAAGAAGGTATAAGTTGAGTTATTCCAGCACTAATTTTTATATCACGTTTGGTACAAGGTATAAAATAATTCCGGGATAAATCTATACCTTATACCAAACGTGGTATAAAAATTAATACTGGCATAACTCATTTTATACCTCAAACCAAACGACCACTTAGTGAAAGAGACATTAGTCTTCAGAGGCTTTCATTTCCGGAGTAAAGTTTTGTGCAAATATCATGTATAAATTCTTTACACCATTAATATATTACAAACAACATGTAATTTCTTATTACGATCCTATATCATATACTAAAATTGAATATAATTTGTCATATACCATTCTCTCCGGACTTCACTTGTGAAAATACATTGATATGTTATTATATAGAAAATGTTAAATCAAACTTATTATGTTATTTATATATTATCTCGATATATATAACTTAAATTCTTTTTCGATTACTTTCACTTTATTATTTTCATACGTGCACAATTGTGGATAAGCATCTTTCACGAATTTCCTTATCTATTGGTTGCCCTTTTATTCTCCTTTATTGTCCCATGCTGTTTGTCTTCTCACAATTGCGGCATGTGGTCAATTTTGAGAAAGTGTCTTTTTTGTTTTCCAAGAAAAGCCACTCCTATTTGTTTCCTGGAAACATCGGGTTCGATTGTGATGGTTCTAATTTTTCATTTTTTTGGTCAACAGCCCATCCAAACACAGCTTATTTTTCAGATGAAACAAATCATCTTAATCCACATTACTCAAAAAAAAAAATATATGTATTTCTAAAAGCTTCTCCAAAAGACATTCTTTAAAATCTGCCAAATGACATAGAATGCAATATGATATGCATAAGAAATAACACTACATATTCGATATTAAATATAATGAAAGAAAAATTTAGAATCAGAGGTGAATTTAAAATTTAAAGTTTATAGAATTCTGCAGTGACCTTATGTTAATGTACTATAATACTTGTATTCACAATCAACTATTATATACATATGACTAATACGGATACAGGATATTCACTATTAAATGTAATGAAAGAAGAATTTAGAATCAGAGGCGAATTTAGGAGATTTCCATAGATGTCTCGTAAGTTTAATTCTTCACTGCCTAGTCTAATAAAGAAAAGCAGTTTCTTGTCTTTGCTTGATCCTTTGAAGCCTTAAGTCTACTAATTTGGTTCTTTCTTTTTTTTCCCCCTTTTGATGTTTTCGACTAGATTTCGTAGTTACCACGAAGCAAAGGTAGGATGGAAACGAAAGCTTGGAGCAGGAGCCTTTTTTTTTTCCTCTTCAATTCAAGGAGCCAGGAGATCAAAATGCTTCCAGTAGGAATCAGTAGAAAATAGCTTGAGAGTGAATACAACTTTCTTAGTTGAAAGCCTATCCGAAACAGAGTATTACAGTGTATTAAGAAGACGAAAGGGAAAGGAGTAGACTTCAAAGTTGACTGAAAAGTCTATAGATAATAATTGCATGGCTCTGAGGTTCTCTTACTCTTGGGCCCCGTCACCTCTCAATTATTTTGATTGCAATGAATGATGAGGCAAAACAATCAGATACCAGACTTGCTGACTTTTCTGTGCTTCTCTTCCTCTGTTTTTCCTCCTTCTTGCCTTCTCTTTTATTATTCAGCAGTCTAAAATAACTCTCATACACTTAGTAATATCAGATCTGCTAACGCGGGATTCTTTGTGCACCGGGCTTCCCTTTATACACATACTAATACCAGTAACCAAAGGAAAAGATGAAAGAAATGTTTGGCTTTTAACAGTGACCTCCCTCCCTAATGGCGTGCAATATTGAGCTCAATTTCCTTTTATTATTCAGCCAGTCCAAAAAAACAAAACTGTCCTTTACGCGACTTTAATAGTAATTGAAAAATAGAAATAATTTCAGAATCTTCTTCTCCTGTCAGAATATTAGATTCAACAATTGCTTGATGATGAATACAAGATCTAAAATAGAGTGTGACAAAGAGGAAAAGGCAAAGGAGTAGACTTCAGGTTGACTGAAAACTCTATAATATTTCACTTGGTTCATCTAGATAAAAATTGCATGGTGCTATTACTCTTTGGCCCAGTCACCTCTTAATTATTTTGAAAACAATGAATGGTAAGAGAAAATAATCAAATATCATAGACTTGCTGACTTTTCTGTGTTTCCCTTTCTTCCCTTCTCTTTTAGGAGTTGGTACAGGGGCGGAGGAGCACGCCGAGGTGTTCACCCGAACACCTTTGACAAAAAATTATACGGTATATATAACGTATTTATTTATTTTATGTTCATATATATATATATATATATATATATATATATATATATATATATATATATATTTTGAATACCCTAAACACAAGAGAAGAGGTTGGTATAGTGATTTAGGAGGTTCAAAATACACCTTGAGGTTCCAAGTTCAAATTTCAGACACCACATTTTTATTTTTCAAATCTCCTCAGTGAAAATCCTGAATCCATCACTGAATTGGTAAATGATAAAGTATTCGGCCAGGCCAAAAGTGAACTATCACAATTCACATACATACTAATACCAGTAACCAAAGGGGAAAAAAAAGAAAAAGAGAGAAATATTTGGCTTTTAACACTGACTTCCCTATGGTGTGCAATATTAAGCTTAACTTCCTTATATTTTCATTTGTTTGTACATTTGTTAATATTCTTAATTTTTTTTGGGTAATACTAATATATTTATAATAATTCAGAACAAAATTGTCCTTTGTGCTACCTTAATTTTGTGTCTTCTGGGTCGAGCTCGTCGCACATGTCTTGCTTAGTGCCTGTTATCTCTCCTGTGTGGTTTGCGGGCTATTACACAGGAGCAGTGTTACCCAAAAGTAGCAGCTGCGGGTTCCTTGTCATAAAAAAATTATTGAAATATAGAAACAATTTCACAATCTTCTTCTCCTTTAAGAATAGATTGAACAATTTATTTAATTTCAAATTATAAGATAAAATACTCAATTCAGGTAATGCATCAAAAGATTAAAACATTTTTCAGTACAGATGGTAAAAAAGGGGGGAGGGCTTGAACATCACCTGGTAAAACGCCGTCCTATTTGAGGACCTAGAAAGAGCAACAGTAATTTTAGGAAGCAGTAGAATTCTGTACAAGATTGACAGTTACCCATTGAATTCTCGAACGTCAAATAAAATCAAAGTGGACTGAATAATTCTCGAGCTCTCCCCATTGTGGAAGACCTGGTGGCGAGTTAAAATTGTAGGAAGCAGCAAATTAGAGCATGCCAAATTAGTTATTTTTACTATCATTAATGAATTTTCAAAATATTTTGATTTGACACGAAATTTAAGTGAGTAGGCCAAGCTTTTGAATCTTGTCATGGTTAAGTAAATACAATATTTTAATCCTGTGGTTTTAACATGAAAAGGTAAAATTAAAAAGTTATCAAAAAAAAAAAAAAAACAAGAGACTGAAAAAAAAAGAAGCAAAATAAACATTTTGAAATAGAAGGAGTAATTGTTAGTAATAAAAAAGATTAGAACAAAGGAAATACACGTATTCTTACTTCACATTTTATTGCGCTGAATCATTATCTTAGATCACATAATTTGGTGATTTTTTTCAGACAGAATGTGGATTTACGACTATGGTATTTAGGGAACAAATCACGGAAATCTATCCACAAAGAAGCTAATTATCAACTCTTTACAATTCTTCGATGTCTTGTGTCAAGCATGTTAGGTGTAAGGTTTCACCTATTAATTTTGATGATAACAAATCAACATAATTATTAATAAAAGAATATTTACTTGTGGTAAATTTATTTTTGGTACAAGTTTATTTGATTAAGAAGGATTTGGTGAAGATCTAATCAAATATGGAAAAGAAGATACGATGAGATGGAATTACGGAAGAAAGTGTGGAAGAAAAGACTTACTCAAATCAAAGTGCAAGAATTATGGGAAGAATATTTACTACGATCCTATGGAAGGGAAATATTCTACAAAAGGAAAAGATCAAGATCAATTTGATACTTATTTCAGAAGGAGCATTATGTATGGAGCAAATTTGGAAGAGTAATACTCTTATGGACATACTATATTGATTTATAATCAATGATTCGAAGGAAATAAAATTCCTTATGCGAAGGAAAGTCCACAAGACAAGGAGACCATAAATAAATTTAAATCTAGTACGAATCTGTAGTGGGTTGCTAGAAGAAGTCCAAAGTTTGATTCAAGATGCCAAGTATCTCTGCCAATAAAAAACTCTCACTCTTTGGCTAACCATATAGATCATTGGATGGAAAAACAATATTTACTCAAGATTTGATTGAAGATTCAATTTGATTGGCAAACGATTCAAAAATTCCAAGGTGTAGGATGCTGAAATTTATAGGGACCCACGTGACAAAAAATAAGAATGCTATTTGATCCTAAGTTAATACAGCAGGTGGTACAAGGTTACATAAGGCAAGAAATTAATGTTGGTACAAGGCTATACAAGGAATGAGATCAAAAGTTCAAGTCACAAAAGATTCCAAATTCTGAACAAGGCGCGAAGACTAACGTTGAAGTGAATCCCACTACAATCAAAGAAGGATCGAGCACTAGGTTTGAAAAAGGAAAATTGTATCAAACATGCAATCAAAGGAAATCAGTCCGAATCACTATATATGAACATCAAAGATCTCAACAACTGGCAGAAATAAATATGGAAGAATCTCCAACGGCTTCATAGAAGATTGAGGAAAAATCTTCAAAAAATCCCTTGGGTTATGCAATAGCCAGAACAAGTTGAAAGGCTATAAATACGAGCTCTTAAAAGAAGAAAAACACGCAGCCACTTATACTTTCGTCTCAACCTTCTCAAGTTCTTTGCTCTACTTTTCATAAGCATTGTAATCCTGAGTGATTTACTGTATAAACAAAAAAGAGAGGAGAAATATAGTATAGTTGGTGAGGCTTTGTATTGAGAGGTTTTGTCATTGTTCGTTTCTTTGGTGAGCGAGTGAAAACCAAAAAGTCATTGTTGATAAGCAAGTGAAAAACCAACTTTGTGCGTTGTTGGTGAGCGTGTCAAAACCGACCCCTGTTCGTTGTTGGTGAGAACTGAAAACCAACCTTGTAAACGTTGGTGGTGAACGAGGAAAACCACAAAGGCTGTACTCAACTCAAACTACAAAGAGCTTAAAGAGATAACCTCCTTACAACCCAAGGGGACTGGATTAGGATACCACATTGGTTCTGAACCAGTATAAAAATTCTTGATGTCATTTATTTTATTGCTCTTATATTATATTCTGCACTCTTACTATTTGTTGTGGTTTATACTAGTGCAAATCGAAGGACTAATAATTTTGTGTAGGCTGTCTCGCTATCAGTCGACTGACACCAAACAGTAGTCGACTAGATTTTTTTAACAGGCTTACAATTCACCCCTCCCCCCCCCCCCCCCCCCCCCCACCCCTCTTGTACTTTCAAAGCACAATTTGCCCAACATTATCATTTGGGAATTATGAAGGTCAAGATATGCTGCAAAGTCATTAACAGAAAAAGAAACTCATTGAGCAAAATTAGATATGAACCAAAACTTTGTTGAAGAGCATTGACTTATCATGTTTGGAGAGCAAGAAACTGGAAGATTTTCAAGGGAATCAATGTAGATACAACTGCAGTAGTGACACAGATAATGAGGGAATATGTAGATACACTTGAGGTAGTTAAATGATCTAGGAAAGCTTACAAATGTAGATGGCTGATACAAAGATTCTTGATGTAATTAGAGATCAACTGGAGGCTCTTTACTCTTAATACCCTTCCTAGAAGGTGATTAGTGATATTGAGTGCTCTTTAGGTGTATGTTTTGTTTGTTTATTAATGGTAATTTACGTTGGTTACCAAAAAAAATAAAGTGAGAGTTGAGAATCATGAGGTCTCAGGTTCAAATTTTAACAAAGGGAAAAGATCATTTTGTGTTTTCTTCTCATCTGTCCAAGCCTTGGTGAGGACAGCGTTATTTGATACCTGCGCTGTTGGGAGGTAACAGATATCGCATGGAATTAATCGTCGTGCGTGCAAATTGACAAAGACACACAATTATTAAAAAAAAAAAAAAAAAAAGAAGAAGAAGAAGAAGAAGATAAATGACAGCACAATTGCATGATGTGAATTGAAAAAAAAAAAAAACACTAGAAGGTACTTGTTAAGTCGCATGGCAATAGTCTTGAGCAGACAAGGCTTGGAGCTTTGTTTGTTGTTGGCCACTAAGCTAGACAAGAATGCCATCACTCGTTTTTTTTTTTTTTAAATGAATTTCTCTTATATAAAATACATACTTTCTCCGTTTTAATTTATATAAACTCATTTAACTGGGCACGATATTTAAGAAAGAGGGAAGACTTTTAAAACTTGTGGTTCAAAATAAGCCTTGAAAATTTGTGTGGCTGTAAATCATTCATAAAGTGAATTTGTTTCCAAATTAGGAAAGAGGTCATTCATTTTGACATGGACTAAAAAAAAAATAGGTTCAAACAAATTGAAACGGAGGAATATGACTTATGAGTCTTTCTTTTATCGGAAAAGGGCCAAAATTACCCCTGAACTTTGAAAAATAGTTCATTTATACCCTTCGTTATACTTTAGGGCCAATTATACCCTTACAGTTATACTATGGGGTCAATTATACCCTTATGACTGACGGCTGCCACGTGGCATCATCCCAACCCTTCAAAATTATTTTACCCTCAAATAATTTTTTACCCACTAAAATAACTCAACAATTTTTTTTCCAGCAAAAATAATATGAAATTATTTTTATTTTTTTTCCTGGAAAAAGTATCCGTATTATTTTTGCTCGAAAAAAAAATCGGGTCGGGTTGAATTATTTTAGTGGGTAAAAAATTATTTGAGGGTAAAATAATTTTGAAGGGTTGGGATGATGCCACGTGACAGCCTTTAGTCATAAGGGTATAATTGACCCCATAGTATAACTGTAAGGGTATAATTGGTCCTAAAGTATAACGAAGGGTATAAATAAACTATTTTTCAAAATTCAGGGATAATTTTGACCCTTTTCCGTTCTTTTATTGAAACAGAGGAGTATGACTTATGAGTCTTTCTTTTACTGTTATTATTTTGCATTTTTTTCAGTTTCCACTCTGCTTCATTCTCCTCGCCCTCCTTTTATGATTTAAGCAAAAGTGCCACACTTTTCGATAAAGACAAGTCGTGATTTTGGTTTTCAAAAAGCAAGAGCATATTCCATCGTTGTAAGTAGAGTTTAGTAAGACTATAATATGGCAAAACAAAAACTTGTATAAACACATTTATTTGGGTTATTTTTTGATATCGGATACCGTTGTGAATAGTAACGGATTTCAGAATTTGGACGCGATATCTTTTGAGTTGAAAAGATAGTAGATCTAATTTTACTTATGCTGTGCGTGTATAAAGTTCAATCTCAAAGCACCAAATCCAATCGTTGGATCCGCCATTGATAACAATGACGCAACAAAATGGCTGATAGTACTCATATTTTGAAGAAAACGATGAAGGAGAAATTCTCGAGGAGCAGTGGAGCATTATTCAAAATTCAAAGGATAGTGGACCCGTTTTTTCTCTATCCTTTTTCATTTAAATACCAGGCTATTAGGGTTCAAAACGTGCCTAATTCACACATCATTTGTTATACTCTTACTACTAGACCAAAGTTTGGGACAAGATAGCAAATAAGTTTTAGGGCAAATTTTCTCTGAACTCCCATCGTTTGCGATTTACGTTTCTCTCAAACAAAAGTTGTGTTGATAGCAACTACGGATGTATATAGGTAACTAACATATCATATTGCTCAAGGAAGACGAATTTTTTTAACTTATGCTCTACATAAGGAAAGTTCAACAACATTCCCTTCGACATTCATAGTTCGAAAATAAAATAGCAGATATCTAAAGTTTCAAATGAACAAGTAGAGACACCTAACATGATAACAATAGCACATTACAATCATTATATTACAATCCCCACATAATTTGTACACGAACAAATAGACCCCTAACATGATAACCAAAGAAAAATAGGAAATAGAAGGACAATACAAGCACACAGTAGAAATAGCACCTCACTTGCCCTTCTCGGTTATGTTTTTGAAAAATAATCATTGTCATGGAATTTCAAATTTTACTGGTGAAACTCCATGCAAGCGTCCTGAAGTTTTATTTGTGAAATTTGAAACTTCATGACATTGAAAAATTATTTTTCAACAAGAGCTGAAAAGTGGCTATTTGTGAATTTTACCACACAAGCATCTACTACAAAATAAAATATCATGCTACTTTTATACGTTGGGAGGAAAAAGGACCACTGTCTTGCTACTAGTTTCACTAATCATAAAAGCATTTTGGACTTGACTAACTTTAGACCAAGTACAAATGACTTATTATGATCTTTAACAAACAAGATTCCTAGTTAATTTGTTTTGATCTTTGAATTATCTTCTTGGAGCTTTGTGTTACTCTTCTCCTCTGTCATCGTAGTCTCTTTCTTGTCTTTGTAATCATTGTTTTGTGGTGGTTTAGTTTTTATGGGTGGCCTTGGTGGTGGCCTCCTTGTTATATTTATGCATCTCCTGCAAATTAAACACAAAAAGTCCAACGAATTCAAGAAGAAATATTATCAATCAGAAATATATCACATGAACGTAATGAGGAAACTGTCTAAATTTACTCTTCTGCTATACAAAATATTTTTCGATATATATTTTCACTTATGGTTAAGAGTTATCCTTCGCTATCGAAGGCTTAACTAGAATTTTGAGTTTATGAATTCAGATTCCAGAAAACACAGTTTGCTGAGTTCTTGAAAATTAATATATAAATATTAAGTAGAATTTTTAACACAGATATAAGGTTTGAGTCAAAACTATTAAGTTCTGTCGAACCCGTACCCGAAGTTATAGCTCCACCTCTGTTCGTTATACTTTAGGTTGGAGCTCCATTAGTCTAGTTAAAGGCAAATATGAGATGATTTTCTAACAACAAAGGTAAGAGTTGACACCAAAATTTAACGAAGATCGACAAATTAAGATATCTCATGCAGTAAATAGCTATTTTTCACGAATTTTTCCTTTAATAAAGATGATATAATGTTGCATGTTTGCATGCATTTTTGGAAGAAAATACTACGAGGTATGGTTGTCAACTCACATGGCTATTACTGTCTTGAGCAGACATGGCTTGAAGCTGGGAAATATTAGCATGGTTTTGGGCACTAAGCTACATGAAAGAGCCATTAGCAAAGAAATTGAAGTATATAGCTAGTCTTATTGTGGTGTTCTTCATAAGGCAAGCAGTGACATATAAAGAGCAATATATCACTGTATAGGGCAATCATTGACCACTGAAAAAAAAAAAGAAAAAAAAAAGAGGAATTGTAAAGAAAGACTTTACTTTTAGTGAAAGAGACATTAGTCTTCAGTGGCTTTCATTTTCAAAGGAGTAAAGTTTTGTGCAAGGACCATGTATAAATTCTTTACACCATTAATATATTACAATAACATG
Organism: Lycium barbarum; assembly: GCF_019175385.1. Lineage (NCBI taxonomy): Eukaryota > Viridiplantae > Streptophyta > Magnoliopsida > Solanales > Solanaceae > Lycium > Lycium barbarum. The sequence continues at coordinate 131,803,169 of NC_083344.1, forward strand.
TAATTTCTTCTTACTGTCCGATATCATATACAGTCAAACCTCTCTATAACAGCATCATCGGATTCGAAAATTTTTAGCTGTTATAGAGAATGACTGTTATGCACCTATAACAGCATTAACATTTAAATAATACTTCGCTGTTATAGGCAAAAATGATGCATAAAATCTAATTTTCATTTTTAATTGTCAAATTCTAAGCTTAATCACATTTTGTATAACAAAAGAAAATCGTTTAATGATGAAAATATATATATTCATATGAGATTTTTTGTCATAAATAGTGTATTAAATGATCAAATATTTGATCAAAATCTCTACACTTATTATTGGTAATCATAGATATTCTATTTTTATAAAGATGGTTAATTATTATATTACCAAAAAAAAAAGATAGTTGTTATATGGGGGATAATTTTACAACGAGCGTATTGTTATAAAGTTGGATGTTGCTGTTATAGGTGAAACGCTGTTATAGAGTAAAATATAACATAAAAAATCGATTCCGAAAAATCTTGGTTGTTATAGAGAGGTGTTGTTATATGCGGGTGCCGTTATAGAGAGGTCTGACTGCACTAAAATTGAATATTATTTGTCATACACCATTCTCTCCATACCCCACTTGTGAAATTATATTGGATATATTGTTGTATAGAAGGTATTAAATCAAACTTAGCATGTTCTTTCTACATTATCTCAATATAAAAGGGCAGCCCAGTGCACTAAGCTCCGCTATACGCGGGATCGGGGAAGGGCCGGATATATATAACTTAAATTCTCTTCCGATTACTTTCACTTTGTTATTTTTATATGTGCACAATTGTGGATAAGCATGTTTCACAATTTTCCTTAGCTATTGCTTGCCCTTTTTGTCCCGTTTATGGTCCCATGCTGTTTGTCTTCTCACAATTGCGGCATATGGTCAATTATGAGAAAGTGTCTTTTTTGTTTACCAAGAAAAGGGGTAGTTAATTCCACAAATTACATTCTCTTCTATTTATATTTTAAACTATTTACAGTATCTATAATATTTATTTTTTTAGAATAATTGATTTTCGAAATAGCATGACTACATATTTTGGCTAAAGGAATCATAATTCATGCTTACTATCTTAGAAGTTTAAAACGTCACAAAGTTTACACTAACGTTAGCTTATTCTAAGAAATGAAAGGCAAACAAGTTTCAATGGATAACTTTTCCACTTTAGTTCCTTTCTAACACTTGAAATACATATTTGTCTAAAACAACCTTTAAAACTTTTATTAAATAACTCTTTTAAATTTTAGTCATTTTCTCCAAATACATATAAACATTACATGTCCCGCTTCTTTTAGTTTATTTTTAACTAAACTCTTTATGCAACTATTATTTTCTACAAGTTTTACTTTAAATAACTTTAGCAATACTTACAAGATATTTTCTTAAATATTTAAATATTTACATCTACATTTTTAGCCTTAATTAAATAACATAAGTCCGGTCGGTTAACCATTGTTAATGGGTCTTAAAGGATGCATAATACATTCCCTTTAGACTAATTGAACCCTTACCTAGAATCTTTTGGTTTCGTAGACTTTACAATAATATCAACTTTAGATAACTACTTTAATAAACTTTAGGTGTCCTAATTCACCGTAAATAATTAGGTGGCGACTCCTTAAAACAAATAAACAAAATAGGAATCACCAATATGTTGTACCTCTACTTTAACCCGGTTAAAATGGGGTATGACAGCTTGGCGACTCCGCTGGGGAATCTACCTAGGTTCTAACCATAACGGACTTAGATTTAATTAAGCTTTGTGTGCTAACTTAGTTACTCTATTTGCCTAAATTGTTTTACATGCTATAAATTGTTTGCGTGATTAATTGTTTGTTTGATATAAACTGTTTAAGTGTTACTGCTTTGATAAATTATCGTTCCGTTCATATTTCTTCCACTCCTGGAAAACTCACACATATTCACACACTTAAAACGGCTTCGCGGTTCGCGCCCGTGCACTACTAAATTACCCCTTTAGTTGGATTGATCTTGTGGATTTAGTCGATCGGCGGTGCAGTCGACAGCCACGGACTTTCCACTCCCAAGTTGTCCACTTGGGGGAACCTTGTGTCATAGGAAGCCAACTCTTAGTCAGCCTAAGATAGAGCTAAACCAACACCCTTTATTAAGAGCATACATTTCATGACCTAGGAGGTTTAATACCCTTGGTGTATTAAACCCATTAGACGACTTTACCCAAAAGTCCAAGTGGGTTCACGACCCCGAGTGACACTAATCATACTTTATGTGCATGTTTGAAGGATAACTGTGCCTAAATATTGACTATTTGCTTTAATTAATTAAACTTTAGGAGAGAGGGATGACTAACGTTTCTATGACAGGTATAGATTTGCATTGGAGTACAATTGAATGACGAAGATCAATGACATCACAAAACGGAGCTGGGATTTAGACATAGGAAATTGTGTTATTCTTTACTTAGATTAGGAACCACTTTATGTTGTATTCATTTGACATGTAACAAATATTACACTACTTTTGTACTTTATTTTGAGGAAATAGAATTTGTTTAATCAAAAGCAATGGGATGACGTATTATGACACACTTTACCCTTCAAACAAACGTTAGGCCTACCTCTGGCACAAAGAGGTCACATGCATATTAAGACGCGTTATTGTGTGATATACTCGTTTACATTTGTTTGACAACTTTATGAATTATTTGCTACATGACTTACTTGACTTTACGTGATCATGACTTTACCTAGATATGTTCATGAGACTAATATCATTTATACTTTATGTTTCTTTTATCTTATTCCCAAAAGTTGATTCGTGTTGACACTCGATGGCTGACCATCCTTACCTCACAAGGTCAAAGACGTCATCGTTGCCTGAACGTAGTTGGGTTGTTCAAGGAAATGAAATTACTATGTCTGATCCAGCCGCATCTATTTCAACTGGTGTGGAAAACATCGTGATCCCTGGTGATCCCCCCGAGACTTGTGAACATGGAACTACTATTCAACGGGATGAACATATCGCCCGCCTGACTCAAGAGATTGAGGATCTACGTGGAGAGCTAAATCGGGTTAGAAACATGACCAACTTATCCGTTACACTCCAAAGTCCACCTCCTGAACCTAGGAACGTCGCACCGAGCCCGCCTCATTTTCCATCACTTGAATCTCTAGTTCTTGAACATTTTCCTCCCCGAAATAATACACCTACCAACAACAACTTACCTCCAATCACCCTCGCAAATCCACCAAATCCATCATCCGTCTATACTTCTCCACAAAGTCAGCCACCCACTTGCACTACCTATGCTACTCCTAATCCACCACCCGTCAACCCAACAAATTAATCGCTAGCTCACACTCCTTATATACCTTTATCCACCAACACTAATCCACCACCTACAACTACTAAACCCACCAAACCAAGCCATTACATACTTTAACCATCCACAACAGCCTTTCTACCCTTACCACTACGCTGAACTCTACCAAGCTCCACTAACTACTTACCCTGTCTACAATGCCCGACCAAATTACTACCAACCCCGAGCACCTCACTATCAAAACCCACGTTCATACCAAACTGTTCAAGTTCCCACTTACCAAAATCGACCACATACCGCACATAAAGCCCATCCAAACCATGACACCAAAACACCCGTAATTATATCCGGTTCGCTGAACCCTTGGCTCAATTGTTTGAAAGAATGAAAGCAGCAGGCGTGATACAACCTATTGAAGGGAAAATTCTCAATCCTATTCCAAAATGGTTTAACGGTTCCATGCGCTGTGCATACCATTCTGGAGTTGTTGGGCACGACACTGAAGATTGTTATGGGCTCAAAAATAAAATTGAAGCCTTGATTAAGGAGGGAGCAATCCAACTCACTGGAGCTCGGCCCAACGTGGACAACAATCCCTTTGCCTACCCACGAAAATGCCAACGTGAACATGATAACTATCGAAGAAGTTAAGAATTTGAAAAGACCATTACGCTAATTGGAAAGATGGAAAGGGGCATGTCATCAACTTCTGTCGCTCCCGTGGGAACAATCCAAAGACAGACACACATGAAGATTACTGCTACAACTACTCACAACACCAAGGCACTGACAATACGGGGTGCCGAACCAGGAGAAAATCTGAAGAATTGGACTTGTACTCCGTCTCTGATTCGCCGGTAGTCTTGGTGGATTGAACATGTAGTGAACTTTTTATAGCACGATTTTTTTGTTTGCTTTGCCTCATCGTTTGGAAGCTTAAATTGCAAAAACTATGAATGCATTTCTAATTTTCCTTAATCATCTATTATTGTTATTTTCTACTTTACTTATCAAATCTGTCAACTCTACGATTGTGACATAAAATAAACGAATGAATAACATACGTCTTGAGAGAATAACAAAGAATTTAGAGGATAAAACAAGATTCCACTTGGAAGAAACTGAAACAGCCGATAGACAATGATACAAGCATGAAAGCTATCAGTCAAGAAGACATTAAAAGACAATATTAGGCTAGACAGCCTAGTTTGCAACCTTTCCTTTAACAATGCGTGCGAACTACGCTTGACCTGATTCCTCGATGGATACGTAGGCAGCCCACACAGGGACTCGGTCATACTAGGTTAGAATTTTTGCCATCTGCATGCATGCGAACTACGCTTGACTTGATTCCTCGGTGGATACGTAGGCAGCCCACATAGGGACTCGATCATACTAGGTTAGAATTTTTGCCATTTGAATGCGTACGAACTACGTTCCGACCTGATTCTCGTGGTGGGATACGTAGGCAGCCCATATAGGGTTCGGTTGCATTATAACAGAAAATCCAAAATCCTTATGCAAGGATAAACCGCACAGCCTGATTCCCTCGGCGGGATTCGTAAACTATCAACATACAGATCCGTCACACCTAGATAAAATCCAACAAACCTTTTACCGTTTATATAACAGAACTACGCTGACCTGATTCCCTTGGTGGGATACGTAGGCAATCCACATCGGGTTCAGTCCCTTTATTAGAAAACTTCAGGCCATTTTATGTATTCACGGACTACGTTCTGACCTGATTCCTTGGCGGATACATAGGCAACCTATATAAGGTTCGGTCACACTATAACATAGGTTTAGTACATCCTTCTGAATCAAAACTGGGGCATATTTTTGAAAGATTAGACAAGAGAAAGTTGGACATCGACAATATTAAGTCTACCAGATAGGAAATAGTATAGACAAATGACCTTGCATGGTTTTTAGAAGTGTCACAATCTGAAGTTGCCAGAAATATTTTACAACTTGCACATATATTTTCATATATATTTTTCCTTACATACATATATATTTTCCTCACATACATATATTTACATATATATCTTTCCTTACATACATACATTTACATAGACATATTTCACAATTTATATATATATATAGTTACATTTCCTTATACACATACTTACATACATACCTTTCAAATGAAACACTTTCTTTCAATTGTTTCACTACTGTTCATCTACCAAGTCTTGAACAGAGATCACAAGATCCAAACAAACAAGACAAATAGAGCGCCAACAACGTCAAGCCTCGAGTCAACACAAATTAACTTCCCCCTCCCAAACTAAGAATTTTTCTTTGAGTGCAGGAACCAAAAGGCCGCGAGACCAACAGTCAAGTCTATCGATCACGGCTAAAAGCATCATGGCCTCGCCTTAAAAGCCAAACGGCTTTATTTTCAGCTTTATCTTTAATTTTATTTTTATTTTATCATAATAACTTTATGACTTTATCTACCTGTTTTTGAAGGTTGACGAAATTGAAGGCGAATTAAATCAGGACCACATGTCATTAGTTCGGCCAGTCACGATACCACTGACATCATCAGCCAAACGGCTATTCTATCACTTTACTCCATACTTTATCAATTACTTTCTCATATACTTTACTAACTTTAACCACTTTACTCTGAACTTTACAGGAATCAATGTTAAGTCTCCGAAGACAACTGGACGTATCTCCGAAGACAACCGGGGGCATCATTCGGCTATACAGCCTCATATGCATAAGCCAGATGGCTACACTACGACTCTACTCTCTACTTTATCATTCACTTTACCAACTTTAATGACTTTACCCTGAACTTTGCAGGAATTATCATCAAGGCTCCGAAGACAACCGGAGACATCATCCACTTTACAACTTTACCCAGACTTTACGGGAATCTTCATCAAGTCTCTGAAGACAACCGGAGAGATACCATCAAGTCCCCGAAGAAAATCGGAGACATCACATGGCTACACGACCCATACGCATAAGCCAGACGGCTACACTATGACTTTACTCTCTACTTTATCATTCACTTCACCAACTCTAACGATTTTACCTTGAACTTTACAGGAATTATCATTAAGCCTCCGAAGACAATCAGAGATATATCATCAAGTCCCCGAAGACAACCGGAGATATATCATCGAGTCTCGAAGACAACCGGAGACATCAAATGGCTACACAGCCTCACCTGCATAAGCCAAACGGCTACACACTTACTTTACTCTATACTTTATCGCTTTATTTCATCATCTACTTTACCTACTTTAACGACTTTACCTTAAATTCCGCAGATATCATTTATCATCGAGTCCCGGAAGACAGCCGGAGGCCTTACTACTATCATCTCCAACCGCAAGTAGAGATATTATTACATCCTCGGCATACGCATCACACATTCATTCAAGTCCCTGAAGACAACCAGAGACAACATCTGGCCACACTGCCTCATTATAAGCCACACGGCTTCGTCCTCACTCTCACACTCATATTTACTATCATTTTGCACTCTTTATAATTTTACATAATCAACTTTATTACTAATTGTGACATGAATTTCAGTTTCGGCAGAAAGTACAGTCTGCAGAGACGCAACACAACGTGGAACTTTATCTCACGCAGTGAACTGGGGCAAACACGCTAAAGAGGAATATCAAACTCACAAGCAAGGGTCACGGATCTACTCTCGAACTCAACTCTGCCTACGTTCACAAACACGTGACACGTAGGTCAATTTTTCTTTCATATTCCCCACTAAAACTCTATTTCAATCAACTCTTTTCACAATCTCATATTCCTTTGTACATCCCCAGCGTCTCCATAACTCAACACTGGGGCTTTTTTGGAGAATTTACATCGTGTCTAGTAGAGTCCTACTTAAAGGTGTGTTGCACGCCACATTTATAATTAGGAGGCTATAAGCATATGTTCCATTCTTGAGCGTTGTCGTCACCTGTCTACAGCCCCCGCAAGATTATGAATCCACAAAAACTTTCGAACTACACATGGCCTGATTCTCGTGCAGCCCGAGATATGTAGGCAACTCGAAACTGAGATTCGGCCATAATTTTCCATAATTCCTTCGGTCCTCATAATATTTTCCATCAATTTTCCTAAACCGTACTTTCGTACAAATTCATATTCGTTGGTCCAAACAAAATTGGCTACTACGTCAACTTCTTCGCCCGAAGATTCTTAAATCATCTCCGGTCGAAGAGGGGCATCTGTTGACACCCAATTTTGTCCCTCCTTTATTTAACTTTATTTACTCGGGCTTCTAAATTTGCTGACGAGCTAAATACTTTATTTTCACTACTATTAATATCGCTACTTTTATTTTCAACATTACGAGCATTACTTTATCACAAATTTCAAAAGGGTTCGTCATCACTTTATTTTCATTAAGTTAATTATACTTTATTAAGTCCTGTATTTTCTACATATAAATCATTATTTATCATAATATGTTTTGTACTAGTTATTAAATTAGAAACCCAAAAATAATTCAAATTAAAGGAGGAAAAGGGGCAACATTCGGATCAAATAATCATCCCACATTATTCCCTACCCGGTCAACCCCAACCAAATAACTATCCAGCCCAACACATTACCTGATCCGGCCCATTTCCCTTATTCTTTTACCCTAATCCCTACCTCCCTTTCTCTTTCTCCTCTTGAGCCACCTCCCTCCCCTACTTTTTCTTCACCCGACACTCCCTCCTCTCTCCCACGCTCACCTCTGCCACCTCCATCGCTGTCCCCCACGTTCTCTGCCATCTCCACCATCGTCATCCCCCACGCCTGCTCCCTGTTCCTCACGTTCTCCTGTCCCCCACGCTTGTCTCCTCCATCCCTCTCTCATACGCTCCTTTTTTTTAAAATACAAATGAAACCCTATAAATAGAAGGGGAGTTGAATCGTTTAGGAGAGGAAAAGAACCTAGCATTTCAGAAAAGGACGGACTTTACCACATTCAACTTTATTCGATTACTACACAAAGTCTTGAATTTGTTAAAATCGAGTTTTTTTTTTAGTCGCCGGAACCCCTTCTTAGATATTTATACTTTTACTATACCTGAGAATACTCAGTTGAAGAAATTAAGTCGTTTATTCCTTCTCCTGTCACTTTAAAATCGAGTGTAGATTGGAGACCCGACGCCACAGTTCATTGCGCACAAAACAGGTAAAACTCGATACATTTATTACTTATAATCTTTAGTTTCTGCTTCTAGTTAAATTTTTAGCTGATTCTGCTATTTTCTAGTTATGTAGTTTCTTTGTCGTCATGTTATTTGTTTGATGTTTAGGAGCTGTTAGGATAGGATATTAATTGCTAAAAATGAATTGGAAAGACTTATATTGTAGTTTGGATGCTTAGACTGAATTTCCAGGACTTAGAATCTATTGAAAGTCGAATATACATAGGATATACAGTGGATGATCAAGGTAAGAAGAAGGTATACATTCGATATACATCTGATATACACACCGTGGTGTGTATACCTTAAGTATATTGTGTATATGATTAAAACAGGCTAGCACTGTCTCTCTTTTACTCTATTTGTTCAACAATATACCCTGTCACGAATGTAATTTGCGTGGTTAGATACGATGAAATGGTTATATGGTATGTCGATGTTGGTTACTGATTTGATTTGGTCTATAGTTTATGTTCTATGCTCAGTTCTATTAGCACCTTTTTGCTTCATAGACACAGAAAGTTCTATGTTAGTCATTTGTTGATAGTTTGTGAATTCAAATTCTGCTCAGTGAGTGTATTGTTAAAATCTGCTGGCAAACCTTGGTTACAGAGATTTATTTTCTTAAATAATTCTGTTGTACCTGCTTAATTGAAGTTGTTTGTCCTATATATATAATGAAACATGTTTGGGTCAGATGTTGTACAACCTTGAATCTGTTCAGTTTTATTGTGACCTAGCATGTGTTTGCTTAGTGTATCCTAATGCTAGCATCATATTATGTCTGCTTGTTTATTTTCTAGGCCTAATTTCATTATGTGATAGTTTTATACAAATTGGTTTCAGTTACCACATTAGTCTATTTAAACTAGTTTCATGCTCCTCTTGAACTTACAACCATGGATGCAATGTCATTATTGGTGTTAACTCCTTGATAAGTCTGCTGCTGTGCCTCCTCATACTTGTTCCCATGTCTAAATGTCACCTTAGACAAGATGTGCCTGGGAATTATATCCATTGATGCCTTCATTATAGTTGTGAATGAATGCTTATCATTAAACCAAATGTCGACCTTGCATTGCTTGCATTACAATACCCTCAGCTCTGAAACTTGATTTCCTTAAATCACATCTCATCTCTTCTTGCTTTAAGCTACCCCTGCATCTTCTTTCTTTTTACTGGCTGTGCTAATTCAATCCTTATATGTTCCTGCTTTGTTGCACTTTTGGCTGCTATGATTAGTTTGTTGGTTGCGGCATTTTAAATTAAAGTCTTGGTTAGTTGTGAGGTCAAATATCATCACTCTTTAAAAAGCATGCCGCTGTTGAGTTGTACCACCTGCTACTGTGTTTGAAACATGTTTTCTGCCATAGTTAGTTGATGGTTCAAAGTATTATATTCTTGGCTGCTATTTTTGTTATTTGGGGCTGCATTGTCAGTTGTTCACCGTCATGGTTTTTGAGCTTAATAATTGCTGTTTCCTAAGGATTGGACCGTATGCCCTCTGAAGCTTCATAATACCCTTTTCTCCTTTTCCCTTGTTGAACATATAAAGCCAAATACCATGTTTTCTTATGTCGCCTATTCTGAGTCATGTTTGGTCTTGTCAAGACTGCCTGAAAGTCTATTCTGAATTGGAAAACACTCCATTATATTGACCAAAGTGATTTGAACAATGAAGATGTCCTGTAAAATGAACAACATTGGCACTAAACAGTTGAAATTGGAAGGTCTATTAGGCTGAATACGTGGAACCTTACTCGTTCAATGATTGTATGTGATAAATATATTTGGAGTGCAGACAGTATATGGTTGTTATGCGTTGAAGATGTTTGAGCCCTTTTCTAAATCCTATAGTCAAATTAGGCGTGCAAATTGCCTCCTGACATTCGTATTTGTTATTTTGAGTTGGTGTTTCAGCCTGACTGTGTTGTGTTAATTACCCGAATGAATATACTTAAATATACACAGTATATATATTTCACTTGCTGATCTGTTTTGAGTCTATATTTTATATGTTTAGCCTTGTTTATCGATTACATACTAATCCTTTTCCTATGTCTTTTTATGCATGACATCTCGTATGCGAGTCCATGCGACTCGTCATCTTCCCCGCATTTTGACGTTGGGCCAAAATCCCAACACAATTCCTCTCGAGTCGGCCTCATATAGTAGCAGTCCAGCCCACAGCACAGATAAAAACATAAATTCTGGGCCAAAGCCCAATAGGCAAGACAGCAGCAGCAATATATAAAAATTGTTACTGGGCCGAAGCCCAATAGTAGCCAGATTCGCAGCAGTCCAGCAAAATGGGCAGAGCCCATTTCATTTCAGTCTCTATTTTGTTTTTGTGCATTTAACTTGTATTATTTGACTAACCCGTTACTTTGTTTGTTTTCCTAACTTAGATGAATTCTAGTAAAATTAGTGGGTTAGTTTAGTAATGGGTAGTTAATTCCACAAATTACATTCTCTTCTATTTATATTTTAAACTATTTACAGTATCTATAATATTTATTTTTTTAGAATAATTGATTTTCGAAATAGCATGACTACATATTTTAGCTAAAGGAATCATAATTCATGCTTACTATCTTAGAAGTTTAAAACGTCACAAAGTTTACACTAACGTTAGCTTATTCTAAGAAATGAAAGGCAAACAAGTTTCAATGGATAATTTTTCCACTTTAGTTCCTTTCTAACACTTGAAATACATATTTGTCTAAAACAACCTTTAAAACTTTTATTAAATAACTCTTTTAAATTTTAGTCATTTTCTCCAAATACATATAAACATTACATGTCCCGCTTCTTTTAGTTTATTTTTAACTAAACTCTTTATGCAACTATTATTTTCTACAAGTTTTACTTTAAATAACTTTAGCAATACTTACAAGATATTTTCTTAAATATTTAAATATTTACATCTACATTTTTAGCCTTAATTAAATAACATAAGTCCGGTCGGTTAACCATTGTAAATGGGTCTTAAAGGATGCCTAATACCTTCCCTTTAGACTAATTGAACCCTTACCTAGAATCTTTTGGTTTCGTAGACTTTACAATAATATCAACTTTAGATAACTACTTTAATAAACTTTAGGTGTCCTAATTCACCGTAAATAATTAGGTGGCGACTCCTTAAAACAAATAAACAAAATAGGAATCACCAATATGTTGTACCTCTACTTTAACCCGGTTAAAATGGGGTATGACATACCGCATAATTTAATTAACGAGGCTTCCTATTATGGAATTAATTCAAGAAATCTGAATTAATCCTACCATAATATATTACGAATTATTCCACTAAAAAATCGTAACTGCACTCCTCAGTTCAATTTTGAAATCATACACTAAAACTTATTTAACTCCCCATGTTAAGATTACAGATACCAATCAATTAAATTAAATTACTGACAATTTAATTCATTGACTAATTGAATCATTTATATTTCTACTTAACTTACATCATGTGACGGATACAAAATCCACCTGCAGGGTTTTTGTCACGCCCCGAACCATGGCCTGGACGTAACACGGCACTCGGTGCCTGACTGCATGTGACCGAGCGAACCTCATGGCTTGCTGAACTATCATGAGGCATAACATAAGCGGAATATAATGTGAATGCATAATGAGCCTTTATAAAACATGATAAGTCGTAATACTTAATAAAAATACTTGTTTAAACATGAGTGCAGAAATAACATGAATGAACCAAAAATGGCTATACGACTCCGAATGTCTGACATAACATAACTGACTTGTCTAGTCTATGAAACCTCTATCATGATCTAACTGGAAAACATACTTACTGGGACAAGGCCCCCAGCATACCTTAGATGCATAACTAAGCATAAAACAAAAGTTGACTAAACCCCGAATGAGATGGGGCTCACCAATAAGCTGATACGAATGTTGTCTTACTGAGCAGATGTGTCGTCCTGTATATCAGTACCTGCATCGTGAAATGCAGGCCCCCGGGCAATAAAAAGGGGACGTCAGCACATTGAATGTACTGGTATGTAAAACAACTGAAAGAAATAACATGGGACATGGAATAACATGATAAGAACTGCAACTGAAAACCTGGGCATGAACCTGAGCATGAGCATGAGCATGAGCATGAGCATGAATACATATATATATATATATAAAAAACATGATAAAAATATCATAAGTAGGGAGAGCATTTCATAAACCGACATATCATAACACCACGTGGGAACGTGGAGTCTGGTACCTCGCCGGACCAGCTGAGCCCCTATACCTTGCCAGGGTATAAGGTAGTAACGTACCTGATGGAACCATTCAGTGTAAAATTAAGGTATCGTCCTAACTAGGCGGAGCGATCCTTGTCCTATGGTGGCTACATAGTTTCAGGCTATCTGAGCCTTCTCGGTAATGCGTGCAACACCCAAAAACATGAACATAACATAGTTGGCTAAGAAGCCCATGATTTTCGTGAATTAACTTGTAATCATGATTCCACGAAATAACTTGTAACATAGTTTCATGAAATAGCTTGTAAACATGGTTTCATGAAATAACTTGTAAATATGGTTTCAGGAAATAGCTTGTAAATATGATTTCAGGAATAGCTTGTAAACATGATTTCATGAAATAACTTGTAAATATGGTTTCATGAAATAACTTGTAATTATGGTTTCAGGAAATAGCTTGTAAACATGATTTCACGAAATAGCTTGTAAATATGGTTTCATGAAATAGCTTGTAAACATATTCTTGATTCATGAGTAATAACAATAGTTCATAATCATATATGTGTAATTGACTTGAAAACATGCTTGTAACTTGCAAAATAAAATCATTAAGTTTCATATGAACATAATGAGAACACATGAGGAAGAATTCATGATTCACGGATTAAGCTAGGATTCCTAATATCCGTAATGGAAGGTTAGGAATACAACAACGAATATAGATACAAAATTCATGTACATAAATACTTAAATATGGGCTACCAATATGTTGGGTTTAATGCCCTAAGATTTTAACTTCATGGATATCAAGGAAACGAAGCATGGGGAAGAACATAGAGATTCCCTCATGTGGATGGAAGTTCTACATACCTTAGTTGTTCCAAAACTTGAATTAAAGACTTGGATTTTGAAGAAGATTTTCTAAATCTTGATTCTTGAATCTTGAGATGAGTTTTCTTGAAAACCCTAGATTAGGAATGATGATTTCTTGTTTAGATTACAAGGATATATGTTAGAATTGAGTTGGAATAATTAGAATGGACTTACCTTGGTGTTCTTGATGTTGGAGGAGAGTAGGAAGTCGTTTTAGGGTTTGAGGGAGTGAAAAATAATGAGTTGAACTGATATGGACGAATATATAGTGTTCTGGAACATTGCAATTTACGTCCAGCAAAATACTGGCCGTATTTCAGTTTACGGGTCGTAAACTGACTTTACGGGCCGTATTTTGCCTCATGGACTGCACTGCATCTCTTCAGTAAAATGGTCATAACTCTTTGTACAGATGTCCGTTTGACCCTCGTAAGATACCGTTGGAAAGGTATTTCAATGCTCTAAAACTTTCATCAAGGAAGTTTTCCCAAATTCCAAACACGGTTTGAAATACGGGCCGTAAATTGAAATACGGTCCGTATTTAACCCTATGACCTCAAAATGTCAAATTCCAGAATGTTCAGAAATTCTTGGTTTCAGTTCACGACTTGGTTTACGGCCCGTAAAGTGAAATACGACCACTGTTCATGGGCGTAAACCACCATATCACAACTGAACGGAAAACATTCAATTCCCACATTCTTTATCTGATTTTCTAAGTTTAGGATCGTGGTCAAAACTTTCGTTAAAGGCACGGGGTGTTACAGTTTTCACATGAGACTTATAAGCATCCATAAAGGGGTATCATCAATCTCAAAGTCAAGACATGGATTCTATCAACTAATTATTATTTCACAAATGTAATTTGTCATTATCCAATTCACCAGGAATACATAGACCCGCAATTGAGTCGTACCTTTTAATAAATCAAAATAATGAACAAATCACATTGATCATAATAATTATATCAAGATTAAGAGTATAAGTACATTTAATGAACTAGAGAATTTGTTTTATATATTCAGTACAAAAGCACTTATCTCTACTTGGTTCGTTCAATACATACAAAATGTACTAGCACAAGAAGACGAAACTATACCGTTCCCATAATGAAGATACATTATATTAATCTTGGGCTACAATCATACCGATGGCTTTGTCCAATTTCCATCTTAGATTGTGAACATAAATTTTATACTTATAAGAACCGACGATTTAATCTTCCATGTATAAGCTAAACTCTGTACACTAAATCATCTACTATATAAGTAAAGGACACACATAGTGGTACATGATCTATTTAATTCTTTACTAAACAATGAATAAATAATTGTTCTCTAATAAATACTATATCCAAACACACGGTTAATAGTATATATCCCAACAATTACCTTCTTATTACCTTCCTAGCTTCTACCATCACCAGATACGACTTCGTTGCCATCACTAGCTTCTTGTTCCTGGGAACAGAGATTTCAAAAGAACAGAGATGACTAGCTTAGATTTCTAATTGAAAGATAAAAGAGCACCCGATGCTTTAGATGTCTAATTGAAATATTTGGGCAAGTAAAAGAAAGTTGCTCCAAGTGACAAACAGAAAAAACTATCTGAAAATTACTTACTATTTAACAGTTATAAAGGGGCACAAGACAAACCTTGGAATTAAACCTCTGTTGTATCGTCTTATTAAGATCATTTTTCACCTTAGCATTTCTGATTGATTCATCTACACCCAGATATTTCAGACGTGGTGTACTCATAGATCCCAGGGCAAACGTCTTCATTTCAGGGCAGCTTTCAATCTTCACATTCCAAAGAAATGGAAATTCAAGAGCACGCTTCATCAGAAAGAATGCCCCAGCTTTGGTAGCTCGTCGAACACCAGCTTTCCCAACCGGGGAAATAAGGCCTCATTAGTCATTTGTTCTCCTTGTTGTTCCTCTTCTGTGATCACTTCTTCCATTGATGGACATTTTCTTATATCTAGTCTCCGGAAATTAAGAAAACCTCTGGCCACTGATGGAGACATCAAGTTTCTCAATTTGCCACACTCACTCACTTCCAATTGTTTTAAGTTTGTTGACGGAGCCAGTTGGAATTTGGTGAGAGCATAGAGCAGTTATGCTATGAGGCCCCTAAAGGTATAGCTCTTCCAGGCTGGGACAAGAAACCCGCAAATGTTGAAGGCCATTTGTATATTTTATAAGGGATGAAAATTCAATATGGCTTCAAGTACAAACCGAAAAATGAATCACATCTCATCTTACATCAAGGTAACAAGAAGTGAAAAGCTAATTACTTAAATGAAAGGGTGGAATTAGAATTAGCGTGATTTTTTAATTCATAAACTTTACTCCAAATGCAACAACGACATACCCAGTGTAATCCCACAAGTGCGATCTACGGAGGGTGGTGTGTACGCAGCCTTACCCCACTGACAAGAACATATCAGGATTTGTGGCTCTAAAATAGGGTTGTTTTCGCTAATGGTCAGTGAACTTTACCCACTTATCCGTTGTAACAATAAAGTTACAAAAACTTTCTTTTGCCGCATTAAAGTTGCTAAACTTTACCCACTTTAAACAGTAAAGTTATTTACATATTTTTTGTTGGATTAAGTAACTGAACTATGTGTCAATTTCTTAGGAAATACAAATAATTAGAACGGCAAATTTTCGGTAATTGGTTATCACATGCCACTGGCCATGCAAGTGCTTTGCCACTTTATAAATTCCACATTAGAAGATAAAAAACAGAAAGAGAAAGTTGCTTCAAGTGACAAACAGAAACAACTATCTGACAATTATTTACTATTTAATAGTTAAAATGGAAACAACAAGGGTGTTTTAATGCATGAGACAAATATAGCTAGTTATACAGTGGCACAATACAAACCTTAGAATTGAACATCTGTTGTACCGCCTTATTGATATCATTTTTTACCGCAGCATCTCTGATCAGTTTTTCTACAAACAGACTTTTCAAAGATCCCAGGACAAACGTCTTCATTTCAGGGCAACTTTCAATCTTCACTGTTATGAGAAATGGAAATTCAAGAGCACGCGTCGTCTGAAAGAAATGCCCCAACTTCAGTAGCTCTCTAAGCACCAGCTCTTCCACCCAGGGAAATAAGGGCACATTAGTCATTTCTTCTCCTTGTTGTTCCTATTCTGTGATCACTTCTTCCATTGGACGGTCTCCTATCGTTCGTATTCAGAGATGAAGAACACCTCTGGCCACTTTCTTAATTTGCCACAGTACCATACTATCAATTCTTCAAGTTTGCCGAAGTAACCAGTTGAGAGTTGGCGAGAGCATGAAGCAGTTATATCAAGCCTATTGAAATATAGCTTTTTCAGGTTGGGACAAGAAACCAGCGAACGTTGAAGGCCTTGTATTTTTTATAAGAGATGAAAATTTGATATAGCTTCAAGTACAAAGCGAAAAATGAACCATATCTCATCTTACATCAAGGTTACAGGAAGTGAAAATTTTAGAATTTTTAATCCATGAAATTTACTCCAAGTACAATCTGACAAAAACGTATCATGATTCATGCCTTTAACTAAGGGCTGAGGACATTGATGTCTTCTCAAGCAGTGACATTGATTCTGCTGCTAAGGAATTAAATGACATGACCATCAAGAAACTATACATGGTTGTCGAAATGGTTGCTCAGGGTGGACATGGTGGGACAGCAGAAGCCATTTATTCTGGCAAAGAAAAAATTAACATCGCACATTTCAAAAAATGTCTTCAGGGCATTGTTCGATATTGAGTGCGTGTCTCGAGAAATTTAGGTAGGAACCATCATTTTCCCGTGGGCCGCTTTTTCGCATACGCCCATTGATGGGGTTCTTCAATTCATGAACTATTTTGAGGTTTTTATTAGGATTTTTGGGAAGCTTAGTACTATAATTAGCGATTTATTTTTAGTATTTGTTCGAGCTTATTCGAAACTTCATTTGCTTTCTTATCCCTCATTTATTGGTACTCTTTTTTCTTTGTTTTTGTGCCAGTGAGTATTGTAATCTCTGTTGAGTTGCACTTTGCACCTAATCCGAATATAATAGCTTGAGAGAAGGATTGCTTAAAAATAAAAAGGTTAAAGAATCACACCATAATCAGGAATCGGAGTCCAGTATTTCATTTTCCTATTATATACTCCCTGCAGTCCAATTTATCAGACATAGTTTGAATTAGCACGGAGTTTAAGAAAGAAACAAAAAAAATTGAAACTTATGGTCTTATACAATGTCATAACATTTGTGTAATAGCTTCTCATTAAAGGGTAAAAAACGAAGCGCAAAGTTTATTGTCAAATTAAGGATTGTGTCGTTCTTTCTTGAACAAACTAAAATAGAAAGTGTATCACATAAATTGGAACAGATGTAGTATTGTATTATGACTAGAAGATCAATGATTTGATGAATTTTCTCGCTGTATTTTTTTCCATTGTTTCAGCTAAGGTAAATGGATTAGCATGCAAAGATCCCAAGTCTGTTGAAGCAGAGGACTTTTTCTTCAGTGGCCTACATTTGGCTGGAAACACATCAAACACTTTTGCTTCTAAAGTCACTCCTGTTAATGTAGCTCAAATACCAGGACTGAACACTCTTAGGATCTCACTAGTTCGCGTCGACTATGCACCATAGAGAATTAATTCTCCTCACACTCACCCAAGAGCTACTGAAATACTCACATTCCTTTAAGATTGTCTTCAAGTTTGGTTTGTAACTTCAAATCCTGAAAATCGCCTTATTACTAAGGTCCTTAGAAAAGGCAATACGCTTGTTTTTCCTATTGGACTTGTTCACTACCAACGCAACGTGCAGTATGAAAATGCTGTTGTTATTGCTGCATTGCGCAGCCAGAATCCTGGAATCATAAGCATCGCTAATGCAGTTTTCGGATCGGAGCCAGCTATAGCAACAGATGTTCTTGCCAAGGATTTTCAAGTTGATAAAAGTGTAGCCACTCTGATACAACAAAAATTTTAAGCAGCAAGTTTACTTACAAAAGGACAGATGTTGACAGAATTTGTTTGTTGTGTGCGATGATAAAGAGTGAAACGTTTATTTGTTTACTGTGTGATGATTTATTTGTTACTAGAATTTTTATGTTGTATGTATTTTGATGCCATTCTTCACTTAATTTCTTGAAAGTTAAAAGTGTATTGGTATGTAAATAGCCCAAAATTTTGTGATGAGATGATTAACTAGCAAAAGTAGATACAATGCAAGTGATGATCCTTTTTTTAGGAACTATAATAAGTTTGAGTTAATCGAACTTTTTAAATATCAAGAACCGAATTCGTTAGTATTCTAATCTGCTAGGACAATGACCGCGATCACCTCAAAATGAGCCTAAAATCCAAACAATGAACTCTAACACAGCCCTTGCTCCAAATGACATGAACTTAGTAAAAACAAGCATAACCATATTGGCGTTAACACTCGATGAATAGGATTTCTAGCTCTTAAATCTTATAGAATTGTCTAAAACAAGAACTAACAAACTCAAAATAATGATCAGCAACTTTTGTTATAAGATAACATCTTGTCCGGTGTAGTCTTCATGACATCAGATGCCTTCTATAACAAACTGTACCATACAAAACAACAACAACAACAACATACCCAGTGTAATCCCACAATAGGGGTTTGGGGAGGGTAGGATGTAGGTAGACCTTACATCTACCTTTGTGGGGCAGAGAGGATATTTCCGAAAGACCCTCGGCTCGAAAGGAAAGAAAATAAAAGAAAAGGAAAATAAAGGAAAAGGAATTCGACTCAGACATTAAAAAAAAAAATGACAGCAAAAGCGTAATAGATAGCGATACACATCGAAGAATAGACACCGACGTGATTACTAAATAATACTAATACTAAGAATACGTGTAGAGGGAGCTAGCCCCTACCTGTCCCACCTACAGTGCGACATTACTCGACTATCTACCCTTCTACCCTAATCCTTGACCTTCACATTTTCCTATCTAGGGTTAGGTTCTCATTAAGCTGAAGTTGTGTCATGTCCTGTTTAATAACCTCTCCCTAGTACCATAATTAA
The DNA here is from genome assembly GCF_019175385.1 of Lycium barbarum. Lineage (NCBI taxonomy): Eukaryota > Viridiplantae > Streptophyta > Magnoliopsida > Solanales > Solanaceae > Lycium > Lycium barbarum. Next base: position 131,822,879 of record NC_083344.1, read on the forward strand.
TGTGATATATCAAGATAACTTGAATTGCAACATCATCTAAATAGTTTAACCAAATCATGTAAAAGGTAATAATTGAAAAATTAGGTGTCAACAATACCTACAGCCTTCATGACTTATACTTGCGTACTGAAATTAAATCATAAAAAAAGTTACTACCATATATAAAGTTGAGAATTATGACTGATTCAAAATCTTTTTTACAAGGTAACATTTGTCCTAAAGATTGTTCATGAACTCTTGTTTAGTATTCTTGCCTGGCTTTATTGCCAAATAACAGATTGAGCTATAATGTTATATGATGATCAGAACTGACATACAGTTCCTGTTATGACTTGTGATATCATAGGTAGTTTTGTAAATCAAAAGGCATAAACTAGAATTTGAAGCATACTGTATTATTACACTCTCTAACTTTAGCACTCTCCGTATTTCTTTACCACAATATATTCTGTGATAAATGCATGTTGAGGTGTTCATTGGGCTTGGCTTAAATTTGTCTGTGAAAGGATACATCATGATTCATATGGTACACTGGTATCGTTGTTTAATGCATCCTGGGCATAGGCACTACAGCAATACTGGCTGAAAAATATTTTATAGAACTAACACAGCAACATAACTATTGATATATAAGAACAAGTGAAGAGCATGATTCCATAATAATGTTGAAGGATTGGGATAAAATTTTAAAACAAGAAATCAGTTGAATTTCTGTCAAATAAATTCATTTGTGCATCCGAGGTATTCAAGAATCATGTGTTATCCTTCTAAATTAGTCTTTTGGACTGTTTCCTTTTGTCCTTAGCTGGCTAACCTCTGTCTTGTTTCTTCAAATTATATCATAATCACTTCAAATGACAGCTAATAGTTGTAAAGTCTACATGTGTGCTTGGACGGCCCTTTAGAATATTTTCAATAAAGATACAAATTACTCACCAAAACTCAAAGCACTTTTGCATGCATGAGGTCTTTTGTCTCTTCTATATAAGGAAACTATCTCTTATCAATCACTTCATCCCACAAAAAAACATCTTTCTTCTCTTCCAATATTATCTCCTTACTCCTGCTAGCTTCTGTTCTTTAGTTCTTGAAATGGCTAACCACTTTTTCTTGCTGAATCTGATAGCTCTAAGTTTCTGCTATCTTGTGTTAGCTTTTGAGCCAAGTCCAATGCAAGATTTCTGCATTGCCTATCCCGCTAGCCCAGGTATTTTAAATCACTAAATCGCGATCAGTAGCTCATTTTCCTCTCATATACTCCCCCCATCCCAATATGACATAGTTTGAATCGGCACATAATTAAGAAAAAATAAAACTTTTGAAACTTGTGGACTTAAAACATGTCATAACATTTGTGTGGTTCTAAAAACTTCTCATTAAGGGTAAAATGAGAAGCGTCATTTCTTTTTGAAACAGAGTGAAAAGGGAAGTGTGTTGCATAAACTGGAACTGGTGGAGTTTATATTAGGACTACAAGATCAATGATTTGATGAATTTTCTCACTGTATTTTTTCTCCCACTGTTTCAGCTAAGGTTAATGGTTTAGCTTGCAAAAATCCCAAGTCTGTACAAGCAGAGGACTTTTTCTTCAGTGGCCTATATTTGGCTGGAACACATCAAGCACTTTTGGTTCTAAGGTCACTCCTGTTAATGTAGCTCAAATAACAGGACTTAACACTCTTGGTATCTCACTAGTTAGCGTCGATTATGCACCACGGGGAATTAACCCTCCACACACTCATCCAAGAGCTACTGAAATACTCACAGTTCTTGAAGGTTCTCTTCAAGTTGGTTTTGTAACTTCAAATCCTGAAAATCACCTTATTACAAAGGTCCTTAAGAAAGATGAACTACCAACGACATGTGGGATATGGAAATGCTGTTGCTGTCGCTGCTTTGAGTAGCCAGAATCCTGGTATTATAAGCATTGCTAATGCAGTTTTCAGATCGGAGCCAGCTATTCAAGTGATGTTCTTGCCAAGGCTTTTCAAGTTGATGACACTGTTGTTGCTCAGATCCAATCACAGTTCTAAAGCAACAGCAAATATGGAAACTTCAGAAGTGTTATTTGTCACTTTGTTTGGTTGTATTAATTCTCTGTGTTCAATTGTTTGATTCAACAGCTTGAAATTGTAATGTCAACTTTTTCTCATAGCAATAGTACTATTGGCAAACATTTGCTTTGATTCTATATGGTACTGTCTCAAATTAATTTGGGAAGTAAACACTTAGAATGTGTACTCTTAGTCAATGGCCTCACATTTTTTTGGAAACATCGACTACTGAAAATTACTGAATATATAGTGACCCTAATGAAGATAGTTTGGTATATATCTATGTACTTAGAAATTTACTTAAACCATAGGTGAAAGCATGCATGGTCATTGAAGATTTGTAATAATTTTATGTGTAAGACTATGAATGGATAGAAATCTGATATTTTTTCAGAATTTTAGTTAAAACATACTTCCTTTTGTTTTGGTGTTTGTATAACCTACACAAAACCTTATTTGCCACCCTCGAAGCAACTGTTCATGGCCATTATAGGGAAACTCTTTATGAAGGAGATACGCTAGTTATATTTATACATGAAAAATCGAGATCTGGTGATATATCATAGGGTCTTCCAGAAACATGTGTTAGAAGTTTGTTCGATTGATCTGATTCGATATGATGACATCCATGAATTTAAAAAAGAGGGTTGAGGAGTGGAACAAATGTATAACAAGAATATTTGGAAATTCGTTGACACTTGTTAAGAGTATATATATTTTAAATAATCTGTCACAAATATGAACACTCTTGCAATACACTTTATAGCTTGCTATAGTGAGACCTCATCATAAGATAGAAAAACAAACACGGAGACCTTGTGAGTTGTGACACTGGGTTCTTGGCTTGATACTGAAAATTCCTTTCCTGCTGCTACTACCTATTTGAAGGACTCAACATTTAAATTCGAGAGGAAGCATAATAGGCCGGAGAGATATGACAGGAATGTAACTGAGAACACTTTGAAGGCCATCAAGAAAATTAATAGAATCAGAGTCGATAGGGAGGCGAAAATTATTAAAAAGAGGTTCCTTAGACTTTGCTTTATTGATTTCCACTGTTTTTTAATTTATGATGTGCCTTTTCTTGCTATTAACATTAGTTGGCAAATAGGACATGATGAAAGGAAAGAAAGCCAATGAGCAGAGAGAAGGAGCTCGAGCAGTACATTCACATGGTCAAGGTTTCACAAAAGCAGTCAGAGGAAAATCATGTTAGTGTCAAGTTTTTATGATGACAATTTTATTTGTGCAGCTATAATAATTGAATCGCACAAGGAATAAAAGAGCCCACAAGACAGCCCAAACAAGATGAGCTTACACAAGTTTAACTCAGTGAAAACTTCCCAGCCCTACAATTGGATACTGCGATATTACAAATCTTGTGGTGGTTGACAACATACTCTCCAGCAGTACAAAATCAGTTCAAGGAAGGAAAGGATATCTGCGCCATTAAAGAAGGAATATTCCACGAAGTGTAACAATCTTGTTGACTGTTAATGCGGCCTCATCGCACAAGGAAAGAAGCAACAGCTCCAGCCTTATTCTTGGAAATAGGATCACTAATTCCTTTTTCCAAGGATCAAATCCCTTGGGTTGATTTCTCTGCATGAAGAGCCTAAACAGCCATAAAAGGGCTACTTCACAAAAATAACAAAGCATGCTTAGTCTCATTCCCTTAGTGCTCTGCTTTACTTTTCATAAACATTGTATGTCTGAGTGATTTATAGTGTAAGGAAAAAAAGAAATGAGAGTTATAATATAGCTTGTGAGGCTTTGTATCAAAATGACTAAGAGTGATTTGAGTGTAGGCGTAGGAACTCCATTCAAACCTCCATTGTACCAAACCTTTAACAAAGAGCTGCAGAGAACACCCTTGCAACCCAAGGGGACTGGACTAGAATTCACATTGAATTTGAACCAGTATAAAATACTTTGTGTCATTTATCTTCTGCACTTTATTTTAGCATTCTCTGAGCAAACAGTCGACTACTGATTTAACCTAGTCGACTAACAGATCGAAAAATTTACAATTCACCCCCCTCCCCCCTCTTGCACTTTCAATTGGTATCAGAGCAAGGTCTCACTTTCAGTTGCTTAACCGCACGTGAGAAAAGATCAAATGGCTGGGTATCAAATTCCTGGAGCAATATTACAAGATGGGCACTCCACAACAAGACCACCATACTTCAATGGTGAACACGATTGTCATTGGGAGGAAAGGTTTAAAATCTTTGTGCAGTCAACTGATTATCAAGCCTGGATTGTGATTAAGAAAGGACCTAAACCTATTCCAAGAGCCGGCACTGAAAACAAGAAAGACACAGATACTTCGACAATTGATCTAGAATCATATGACATTACCAAAGAACAACAAGAGACACTGCAAATAAATGTCAGGGCAATAGCTTTGCTCTACTGTGCAGTAAGTGGAGAAGAGTATGCAAAAATTTCAAATTGTGACACTTCAAAGAAATGTGGGATAAACTTGAGGTCACCTATGAAGGAACATCAAAAGTAAGGGAAACAAAAATTGATGCTCTAAGACACGATTATGAAGCCTTTATGATGAAGGACGATGAGAACATCGAATCAATGTTCACAAGATTCAGCAAGATCATTGGAGAACTCAAATCCCTTGGAGTAACTTATACCAACTCTTAACAAGTTAGAAAGCTTGTTAGAAGTCTGCCAAAGACTTGGGAAACCAAAGCAATTGTCCTTGAAGATGGAAATCTGGATAAATTCACTTATGATGAATTAAGAGGAAATCTGATAGCATTTGAAAATAATCACATTCAAAGATATTAGAAGGATGAAAAGAAGAAAGTTGTTGCTTTCAGGGCTCAAGTTGAAGAATCTGATGATGACTTTAAAGAAGAAGAAGTGGCCATGATTTCTAGGCATGTGATAGAAGCCATGAGAAGATCAAGAAATAATAGAAAAGGAAGCTCAAACTTTAGAAATGGTAAGACTTCCACTGGGCAACAAAAGAATGATGGAAAGTGTTATGAATGTGGAAAATATGGCCATATCGCATATGAATGTCCTGAGACAAGAAAGAAACCAACTAGAAGTTATCAAAAACAAAGGGCCTTCAGCAGTTGGAGTGAAGATGAAATTTCAGATAAAGAATCTGAAGAGATTGAAAATGTGTGTTTCATGGCTCTCGAAGGAAGCAGTAGGGTAAGTTCCCATCCCTGCTCTAAATGTGAAGAAACTCAAGAATTATTAGATCAAACTCTTATAGACCTGAATAATGTTTTTGATGAATATAGGAAACTGAAGAGAGAGAAAAAAGAATAGGAATCAAAATTAGAAATTTGCGAAAAAGAAAACAATTCAATTCAAAATGAAGTTTACAATTTACAATCTAAAATAGATATTTTACTGAAACCCTCCAGTTACAATTATGCCAAGTCAAACCAGTCAACTTACACAAATAAGTCCACTGGGAAAAAGGTCTTACCAATGACTAATAATTTGGAAGGGAAGACAACTGTTTTTTTAAAGACTGATCAATCAACTAGAACCTCTAAGTCGACTGAAAGAAAGTCTGGAATACATAGGTCAACCAATCCTTGTAAAGTTGAAGGAAAACCCTTTCAAACATGTTTTTGTTGTGGAAAACTTGGCCATGACTAGCATAACTGTAAATTTCATTTTTCAACTGCACCTGGTTGGGTATGGAAACCCAAGAAAAGTAAGTGTTTTGAAACTAACCATCAAGGACCCAAGAACCCTTGGGTACCTAAACAAAAGTAAAAATTCTGTTTTGCAGGAACACCACAAGAAAAGAAAAAAGGAAAAATGGTATTTAGATAGTGCGTGTTCAAGACATATGACAGGCGACAAAATTTTATTCAAAAAAGTCGCCGACTTTGATGGAGGATTAGTAACTTTTGGAGACAATTCAACTGGAACGGTAATTGGTATTGGTACTATTACTTTTGATAATTCTTGTGACATTTCAAATGTTTGGTTGGTAAAGGGACTTAAGTACAACCTTTTAAGTGTAAGTCAGTTGTGTGACTCTGATCTTGAGATAAGGTTTAGTAAATCAGGTTGTGTCATAGAAGACTCCTCTGGGATAAAAATTCTTCTTGGAAGCAGAAACAAAAATGTGTATACTTTTGACTCTGTCAAAAATTCTACAGGTCATATATGCCTGGCATCAATGGGAGAAGATCTGTGGATGTGGCACAAGAAGCTTGGTCATGCCAGTATCCTCTTAATTAAAAAACTGGCAAGACATGACCTTGTAATAGGATTGTCAAAACTCAACTACACTAAAGACCATTTATGCGATTCGTGTCAAAAAGGTAAACAAACTAGAAACTCTTTTAGCTCAAAAGATATTGTGTCTACATCCAAGCCTTTGCAACTACTTCATATGGATCTTGTTGGTCCTACTAGAACTGCTAGCATTGGAGGAAAAAGGTATGCATTTGTTATAATAGATGACTTCCCTCGCTTTACCCGGGTAATATTTCTTGCTCATAAAGATGATACTCTAAAGAATTTTAAGTTTTTTTATGAGAAAATTCAGCGTGAGAAAGGATATTACATCACTTCCATTAGAAGTGATCATGGAAGAGAATTTGAAAATAAAGCTTTTGAAGAATTCTGCAATGACCAAGGGTACACACACAATTTCTCCTCACCTCGATCTCCGCAACAAAGTGGTGTGGTTGAACGAAAGAACAAAACCCTTCAATATATGGCAAGAACAATGATCATAGAAACAAACTTACCACATCACTTTTGGGCCGAAGCAGTAAGTACAGCTTGTCATATTTTGAACAGATGTCTAATCAGACCAATTCTCAAGAAAACTCCTTATGAGCTATGGACTGGTAAGAAATCAAATATTAGCTACTTTCATCATTTTTGATGTAAGTGTTTTGTTCACAATAATGGAAAGGAAAATCTTGGTAAGTTTGATCCTCGAAGTGGTGAAGGTATATTTCTTGGTTATTCTCCTACTAGTAGATCCTATAGAATTTTTAACAAACGTACTTTATCTATTGAAGAGTCTATTGTTGTATTTGATGATACTAATCACATGGACGAGAAAAGAAAAATTGCAGATGAAGAAGACAGTCAAATACGTACTGCAGTGGTTACAAGACCCACTGAAGAAAAGGCATCCTGTGAGTCGACTTCTGATACACCTCAGTCGACTGATGTTACTATTGGAATAGTTCCAAACGAATGGAGAAGCGAACCTGACTATTCAAAGAAATTTGTTATTAGAGACATCAATGAGGGGATGAAAACTAGAGAATCTAGTAAAAATATTGTAAATCTGGCTCTTATTTCTCAATATGAACCAAAGAAAGTTGGTGATGCCTTAAAAGATGAATACTGGGTAAAAGCTATGGAAGAGGAACTTGATCAATTTGAAAAGAACAAGGTGTGGAATCTAGTTCCCAAACATGAAAATGCTTCAATCATTGGCACAAAATGAGTATACAGGAACAAGCTAAATGAGGCCGGAGAAGTAGTCAGAAACAAAGCCCGACTTGTTGCTCAAGGATACTCACAACAGGAAGGAGTTGACTATGATGAAACTTTTGCTCCTGTTGCTAGGTTGGAATCCATTAGAATTTTGCTTGCATATGCCTCTTTTAAAAAATTCAAACTTTTTCAAATGGATGTCAAAAGTGCTTTTCTAAATGGGTTCATTGAAGAAGAAGTGTATGTTAAACAACCGCCAGGTTTTGAAAATCTACAATTTCCCTATCACGTTTTTAAATTAAGTAAAGCTTTATATGGTCTTAAACAATCCCCTAGGGCATGGTATGATCGTTTAAGCTCATTCTTGGTAAGTCACGACTTCTTCCGAGGAAAGATTGATACAACTCTTTTTATTAAACGATCCTCCTTAGGGAATCTCATTATACAGATATATGTTGATGATATTATTTTTGGAAGCTCTAACCCCTCTATGTGCAAGAAATTCTCTGATCTTATGCAAAGCGAGTTCGAAATGAGTATGATGGGAGAATTAAAATTCTTCTTGGGACTACAAATTCATCAAACTGACAGTGGAATATTTATATGTCAAGCAAAGTATGCCAAGGAACTCGTTCAAAAATCTGGAATGTCTGACTCAAAAGCTATGTGAACTCCAATGAGTCCTACTTGTACTCTTGATAAGGATGAGACAGGAAAACCTATTGATGAAACTAAGTATCGCGGTATGATTGGATCGTTGCTTTAGTATGTGCAGGTGTGCTAGATTCTAAGCTGCTCCAAAGGAATCTCATCTTACTGCTATCAAGTGTATTATTAGATACCTTCATGGAACAACTAACTATGGTTTATGGTATCCTAACACCAACGATTTTACACTTGAAGGTTTTTCAAATGCAGACTTTGCAGGTGATAAAGATGATAGAAAAAGTACCAGTGGTACTTGCCAGCTTCTAGGAAAATCTCTTATTTCCTGGAATAGCAAAAAACAGGGATCAGTCACTCTCTCTACCACTGAGGCTGAATACATTGCTATTGGTCAATGTTGCACATCGTTAATCTGGATGTCTTATCAACTAAGTGATTATGACTTGTTTTTTAAACCTATAAAAATTTTCTGTGATAATTCGAGTGCTATATGTCCGTCCAAAAATCCTGTGCATCATTCTAGGGCCAAGCATATAGATATTAAGCATCATTTATCATAAATCATGTTGCTCAAGGAGATTTTGAAATAGTTTTTGTTAACACTGAAAACCAGCTTGCTAATATTTTTACTAAACCTCTTCTTGAAGAACGTTTCTGCATGTTAAGAAGATCTTTGGGAATTATTGATCAATCTGTCTAAATTTTTTTCTCGTGTAGTAATCCGTGCCATAATTTTCGTCTATTCAAAATCCTTGCCATAAATTGTATTTCCATCCCCATTATGACCGTCCCATCTTCCCATGTTTTACTTTTTTTTACCTTCCCCATAAAATCATTTCCTTTTCCTACATATCCCCATAAAATCTTTTCCCTTTTCCCATTTTCTTCTATTCTTCATCTTTACCCTTCCCCGCCAAACCCTCCTATCTACGTCTCATCTCTTCAATGGCGAAAACTCAGAAAACCCACCTTCTCTCCACCCGCCAAAGTTCCAGGCTAAAGGAAATTGGTAAGAGCCTCTCTCCTGCTCCTAATGACTCAAACTCCGGCGACTCCTCTTACTCTGACGCCTCCAACTCCGTTCCAATTTTCAATCTTGGCAAGCGAGCTTTTGCTGATGCTCCATGTTCAACCTCCTCAAAGAAACTCAAAACCATCACTGATAAACCCCTTGATCTTCGTAAAAAATTTTGGGATGACCACCATCAAGAACTCTTCTCGTCTCTTGAAGACAAAAACATTGTATCCGGTAGGATTATTGATCTTGACCATATGCTTTCTCTGTGTTGTAAGATAAAACATTTATTTGTCTATCAAGGTTGGGAAAAAAATTTCACAACCCCTTCTCATGTGTATGAAACCCCTGTTCGTATGTTTTATGCAAATCTCCGGTCCTCTAAGGCTAATGAACTCGAAACCATAGTCCTTGGTACCCACATTGTATTAAATTGCTCTGTCCTTGACTCTATTCTTGGTTGCACCTATTCTGGGTTTTTCGAAATTTCAAAAAATTCCTGGCCTGAATCTCTTGAAGTCTCCTTTGATGATGTTAAGAAAACCCTTTCAAATTCCACCTATGTCCCTGCTCAAATTGGTCCGTCTAACATCTCTTTTGAGGCTTGTGTGCTGGCTCATATGGTTGCGACTACTATTGTCCCTCGTGCTCGGTCCTACTCTACTATCTCCCAATGTGATGCCATCTTTGCTTTTTGCCTTCTCTCCAAGAAAAAAATCAATTTGTCCTCTATAGTCATCAACTACATGATTGAGTGTGCATCAAATCCTTCTAGCCTCCCATATGGTATGCTCATCTCTCGCATACTTGAAGTCCACAAAATTGACTTAGTCGACTATCCCATTACTCGCGTTAAGCAGTGTTACAACTCTAGGGCGTTTGGTAGCATAGGGTATGTCTTGAGCAATGAATCTTGGGTGCTAAAGGAGGTCTATGATGCATCTCAACCTGGTCCCTCCACCAAATTGAAAAAATCAAATCCTTCTGTCGTCTCTGCTGAATGTTATACAGACCTTCTCTCCAAACTTTCCTCCATGGATGCGAAGATTGAGTCCATCAAAGATTTAATGGCATCCACTTTGTTTCAAGTCGAGAAAATTCGTGATACGACAAAGGAAACGGGTACTGATGTCTCTAAGCTGCGAGTTAAACTGGATGCTGTGATAAAGGAAGTTGTCAAATTGTCCGCCAAGCTTCAAGCCAGTGTTGGTGCCATGCCTGAACGTCTCACTACTCCGTTGACTGAAATGAAGGATGCTATTGTGAATACCTTGGCTTATTTCCTTCGTCGTCCCATGTTCTAATGCCAGGAGTAGTTCTTTTAAATCTGGTTATTTTTGGTCTGTTTAAACAATGATTTTGTGGACCCTAAGTTCGTTTGGTTTTGTGTTGCACTTTGGTTTACTCTTTTTGTGCTAATTGGTTCAGCATCTTACTAATGTTCTAAGCCTATATAACATCTATGTCTGTGTCTATAGATGTTTATGTGTCTATGTTTTTTTAGTGATGCCAAAGGGGGAGAAATAGACAGTCAACTGTTCAGGGGGAGCTTGCAAGGACAAGTCAACTGATCAGGCTAATCAGGGGGAGCATCCGCTACAGGGAAGTTGACTACATCTCATTTAAAATTGTCATCCTCAAAAAGGGGGAGATTCTTAGTGTCAAGTTTTAATGATGACAATTTTATTTGTGCAGCTATAATAATTGAATCGCACAAGGAATAAAAAAGCCCACAAGGCAGCCCAAACGAGATGAGCTTACACAAGTTTAACTCAGTGAAAACTTCCCAGCCCTACAATTGGATACTGCGATATTACAAATCTTGTGGTGGTTGACAACGTACTCTCCAGCAGTACAAAATCAGTTCAAGGAAGGAAAGGATATCTGCGCCATTAAAGAAGGAATATTCCACGAAGTGTAACAATCTTGTTGACTGTTAATGCGGCCTCATCGCACAAGGAAAGAAGCAACAGCTCCAGCCTTATTCTTGGAAATAGGATCACTAATTCCTTTTTCCAAGGATCAAATCCCTTGGGTTGATTTCTCTGCATGAAGAGCCTAAACAGCCATAAAAGGGCTACTTCACAAAAATAACAAAGCATGCTTAGTCTCATTCCCTTAGTGCTCTGCTTTACTTTTCATAAACATTGTATGTCTGAGTGATTTATAGTGTAAGGAAAAAAAGAAATGAGAGTTATAATAGAGCTTGTGAGGCTTTGTATCAAAAAGACTAAGAGTGATTTGAGTGTAGGCGTAGGAACTCCATTCAAACCTCCATTGTACCAAACCTTTAACAAAGAGCTGCAGAGAACACCCTTGCACCCCAAGGGGACTGGACTAGGATTCACATTGAATCTGAACTAGTATAAAATACTTTGTGTCATGTATCTTCTGCACTTTACTTTAGCATTCCCTGAGCAAACAGTCGACTACTGATTTAACCTAGTCGACTAATAGATCGAAAAATCCCCCCCCCCCCCCCCCCCCCTCCCCCTTGCACTTTCAAATCGCATGCTGGAATGAACATTTTGCTTCATATACAAACTAAAACTCAATCAGTTCAAGCTTACTTTTATGGTATGTGTAACGTTTTGATTACATATAACTGTCCTGATCTTGTACTGTATCAAGAGATACAGACACTCTCTCTGTTGAATTTGGGTTGAATTTTTGGATCAAGAACTAAAGCCAGACAATATTATCTTTAGCAAGGTTCCTAGTTTGTCTTGACCATGGAATTATTGTCTTGAAGCTTTCTGTTACCCTTCCATTCTGCCATCACACTCTCTTTTATGTTCTCGTTTTGATCAACAACTATGCTGTTTTGTGGTGGTTTAGTTTCTACTGTTGGCCTTGGTGGCTTCCTTGCACTTGTACATGTTTATACATCTTCTGCAAATCAAGCACACAAAAGCCAACAAATTCCCAAATAAACCAATAAGAAATAACTCATAAATTGAAGGAAATGATAGAATCTTGCGTGTCTGCATGCATAGAGAATGAGAATTTAACTTGTATACGCCGATAGTACAAAGAACTTTTACATTATCAATGTATTTTACTTTTGGCTAGTAAGTATTTTCTAAATTACCAAATCAATGCTACCATATGTAGTTACAGTTTGCTTTCAACTTACTTATAAGTTGAGGATGTAAATGCTTTTCTGTTTGTGTATAGAAGTTAGTGGTCAATAAAGTAAGTGAGTTGAGAATCATGAGGTTTCAGGTTCAAATTTCAATAGAGGCAAACGAACATTTTGTGTTTTCTTCTCATTTATCCAAGCCTTGGTGAGGACAACGTTATCTGATACCTATGCTGGTGGGAGGTAACAGATATCGCATGGAATTAATCGTTGTGCGTGCAAATTGACAAAGACAAACTATTATTAAAAAAAAAAAAAAAAAAAGGATAAATGATAGCACCATTGCATGATGTGAATGAAAAAAAAAAAAAAAAAACTAGGAAGTAGTTGTTAACTCGCATGGCAATAGTCTTGAGCAGACAAGGCTTTGAGCTTTGAAATATTTGCTTGTTTTTGGCCACTAAGCTAGACAAGAATGCCATCGATCGCTCCCTTTTTTCCTTTTTTTATTAATGAATTTCTCTTATATAAAAGTCATATGACTTATGAGTCTTCCTTTTACTGTTATTATTATTTTGCATTTTTTCAGTTTCCCCTCTGCTCCATTCTTCTCGCCCTCCTTTTATGACTTAAGCAAAAGTGCCACACTTTTCGATAAAGATAAGTCGTGGTTTTGGTTTTCAAAAAGCAAGAGCATATTCCATCGTTGTAGAGTTTAGTAAGACTATAATATGGTAAAACAAAAACTTGTATATTTGATGCTGTAATTTTTTGATAGTGGATACCGTTGTGAATAGTAACGGATTTTAGAATTTAGACGCGATATCTTTTGAGTTGAAAGGGTATTATGTTCTCAAATGTAGATCTAGTTTTACTTATATCATGCGTGTATAGAGTTCAATCTCAAAGCCCCAAATCCGTCGTTGGATCCGCCATTGATAACAATGACGTAACAAAATGGCTGATAGTACTCATATTTTGAAGAAAACGATGAAGGAGAAATTCTCGAGGAGCAACGGAGCATCATTCGAAATTCAAAGGATAGTAGACCCGTATTTTCCCTATCCTTTTTCACTTAAATACCAGGCTTTTATTTATATTAGCGTTCAACGTGCCTAATTCACACATCCTGTGCTAGACTCTTACTACTAGACCAAAGTTTGGGACATGATAGCAAATAAGTTTTATGGCAAATTTTCTCTGAACTCCCATCGTTTGCGAATAGGTTTCTCTCAAACAAAAGTTGTGTTGATATCAACTAGGATGTATATAGGTAACTAACATATCATATTGCTCAAGAAAGACGAAATTTTTTAACTTATGCTCTACATAAGGAAAGTTCAACAACATAATTCCCTTTGACATTCATAGTTCGAAAATAAAATAGCATATATCTAAAGCTTCAAATGAACAAGTAGAGACCCCTAACATGATAACCAAGTAGAGACTCCATTAATAGCACATACAATCATTATATTACAATCCCCACATAATTTGTATACGAACAAATAGACCCCTAACATGATAACCAAAAAAAAAAAAAGGAAATACAAGGACAATACAAGCACACCGTAGAAATAGCACCTCACTTGCCCTTTTCGGTTATGTTTTTAAAAATAATCATTGTCATGGAATTTTAAATTTTACTGGTGAAACTCCGTGCAAGTGTCCTGAAGTTATATTTATGAAATTTAAAACTCCATGACATTGATTATTTTTCAACAAGAGCTGAAAAGTGGCTATTTGTAAATTTTACCACACAAGCATCTACTACAAAATAAAATATCATACTACTTTTAATATGTTGGGAGGAAAAAGGACCACTTTCATGCTACTAGTTTCACTAATAATAAAAGCATTTTGTACTTGACTAACTAATTTAGACCAAGTACAAATGACTTATTATGATCTTTAGCAACCAAGATTCCTAGTTAATTTGTTTTGATCTTTGAATTATCTTCTTGGAGGTTTGTGTTACTCTTCTCCTCTGTCGTCATAGTCTCTTTCTTGTCTTTGTAATCATTGTTTTGTGGTGGTTCAATGTTTATGGGTGGCCTTGGTGGTGGCCTACTTGTTGTGTTTATGCATCTCCTGCAAATTAAGCACAAAAAGTCCAACGAATTCAAGAAGAAAGATTATGAATCAGAAATATATCACATGAATGTAATGAGGAAACTGTCTAAATTTATTTCTCTACTATACAAAATATTTTTTGATATATTTTGAGATTTTTCATATCCTTACCGTTAACAAATTGTCTCTGTTATAGTTATGAAACTTCAACATGGATTCTACGTGTCAAAATACTTTAGAAAAAAGGGCATCAAAGGATGTGGCCTGGTCAATGGGGTGGGTTGAAACCCATAAGGTTTCAGGCTAAAATCTCAGTCGAGGCAAAACGCTAGGTGATTTCTTTCTATCTGTTTAAGCCTTGGGGATAGAGTTACCCAATACATCTGCTGGTGGAAAGTAGCAGACACACTGTAAATTTAGGTGAAGTGCTCACAAGTTGGCCCAGACATCACAATTATAAGAAAAGCTTTAGAAAAAGAAAAAAAACAAGTTTATCTCTCTATTTTTTTCACTTATGGTTTAGAATTATCCTTCGTTATCAAAGGCGGAACTAGAATTTTGAGTTTATAAATTCTAATTCCTGAAAATACAGTCTATTGGGTTCTTGATAAATTAGTTATAAATATTAAGTAGAATTTTTAACATAAATATAAGCAGTGGCGGAGCCAGGATTTTAAATAAGGGGGTTCAAAAATATAAAGAAGTTGACAAACGAAGAAGCCAAGGGGATTCAACATCTACTATATATACATAAAAGATAATTTTCACCTAGTATATATGAACCCCTTGGTCCTTACTGGCTTCGCCCCTGAATATAAGGTTTGAGCCAAAAACTATTGAGTTTTGTTGAACTCGTAGGTGCAGCTATAGCTCCACCTCTGTTCGTTATATTTCGGGTTGGAGCTCCATTAGATCTAGTTAAAGACAAATATGAGATGATTTTCTAACGACAAAGGTAAGAGTGACACCAAAATTTAACGAAGATCGATAAATTGACATATCTCATAGAGTAAATAGCTATTTTTTACGAATTTTGCCTTTAATAAAGGTGATATGATCTTGCATGTTTGCATGCGTTTTTGGAAGAAAATACTACGCGGTATAGTTATTAACTCACATGGCTATCACTGTCTTGAGCAGAAATGGCTTGAAGCTGGGAAATATTAGCATGGTTTTGGGCACTAAGCTACGCGAAAAAGCCATTAGCAAAGAAATTGAAGTATCTAGCTAGTCTTATTGTGATGTTCTTCATAAGGCAAGAAGTGATATATAAAGGCAATATATCACTGTATAGAGCAATCATTGACCACTGAAAAAAAAAAAACCACAAAGAGAATTGTAAAGAAAGACTATACTTTTAGTGAAAGAGACATTAGTCTTTAGTGGCTTTCATTTCCAAAGGAGTAAAAGTTTTGTGCAAACTATAAATTGTTTACACCATTAATATATTACCACAACATGTAATTTCTTATTATGATCGATATCATATACTAAAATTGAATATAATTTGTCATACACCATTCTCTTCAAACCCCACTTGTGAAATTACATTGGATATGTTATTATGTAGAAGGTGTTAAATCAAACTTAGTATGTTCTTTCTACATTATCTGGATATATATAATTTAAATTCTTTTCGATTACTTTCACTTTATTAACTTTTATATGTGCACACAACTGTGGATAAGCATGTTTCACGATTTTCCTTATCTGTTGGTTGTCCTTTTTTTTAATTGTCCCATAATGTTTGTCTACTCACAATTGCAGCATGTGGTCAATTATGAGAAAGTGTCTTTTGTTTTCCTAGAAAAGACACTCCTATTTGTTTTCTGGAAACATTGGATTCGATTGCTATAGTTCTAATTTTTCATTTTATGGGTAAACAGCCCATCCAAACACAGCTTATTTTTCAGATGAAACAAATCATCCAAATCCAAATTACTCAACAACACCTAAAAAAAAAAAAAGTATTTCTAAAAGCTTTTCCAAAAGACATTCTTTAAAATCTGTCAAATGACATAGAATGCAACATGATATGCATAAGAAATAGCACTACATATTCAATGTTAATATAATGAAAGAAGAATTTAGAACCAGAGGCGGATTTAAGTTTATAGAACTCTACAGTGACCTCAAGTTAATGTACAATAATAATTGTGTTCACAATCAACTATTGTATAAATATGACTGATACAGATACAGGGTCTCTTGCAAAAACTACTGGATTCACCTGAACCTGTAGGTTAAAATGTATATCAAGTTATCAACCTCTACTTGTTACCTCCATCAACCTAGATATCTGTTGAAGAATGAAAAAAGTCTCTCATCAGTGGCTAATGAGATGGGTGGTCTCCTAATGTGGACTTGAGAAATCCTCCCCTCATAAGCTAACTTTTGGGGTTGAGTTAGACCCATGATCCATTTATTTAGATGGTATTAGAGCAGGACCCATCTCACCCGATGTGAGGTCCCCAAATTAAATTGTCCGCGCACCACATGTCTAGTCCTGGGCGTGAGGTGGGGTGTTGAAGAATGAAAAAAAATTCTCTTATCGGTGGTTAATGAGATGAATAATCTCCTTATATGAACTTAGGCAATTTTTCCCTCAGAAGCTAGCTGTTGGGGTTGAGTTAGGTCCATGATCCATTTCTTTACAATATCAGGCAATGTTTGAGCTAACTCTAACACTTCAACTATTTAATCGAGTACATATTACCTTCCTAGCTTCGGATTCTTAGACAGCACTAGCTTCTGCCATGACTAGCTATTTCTTGTTTCCTGGGAGCAGAGAGTGCAAAGAACAGGTGACTAATTCATCTGAGTACTTATTACCTTCCTAGCTTCGGCCATCACTAGCTTCTTGTTCCTGGGAACAGAGATTGCAAAAGAACAGAGATGACTAGCTTAGATTTCTAATTGAAAGATAAAAGAGTACCTGATGCTTTAGGTTTCTAATTGAAAATATTGGGGCAAGTAAAAGAAAGTTGTTCCAAGATACATATTACAAAGTTTGTATCATGAATGAAAAAAATTAAATAGTACACATATTTCCAAGTTTGTATCGTGAATGAAAAAAATTAAATAGTACACATATTTCCAAACTTTAATCTCTTTAATCACAATTCTTCAAACATTTGTCAAATAAGACAAATTCAGAATTAAATCTTTTTATCTTTTGCTTCGTGCTCATTTCATCCACATTGATGATTTTGTCACGTCGTCATAATCCGTTGTAAATCTGAGTTTTTCTTATAGTGTATATACAGGGGGAAGAAGGGAAAAAAATCAAATAAACATAAATGTCTTCTTGAGTATTTCTTATCCGACTTCTATTTGCGCATTTCTGAAAAGATAAATTTAGTAGTCTGCTCACATGTTTCTCCATTGAAACCGCAGATTTAGAGTCTCTCATAAACATTTTGCCTTTTTTCTCCTAGTGTTTTAAGAGTCTAATTTAATGTAGAAAGCTCTTTTAATTTTAAACTTTCTCTACATGCAAAATGAGGATAATAAGAAACCTGAGGAGGAGGACATTCCGCAAAGCAAAGTGTTAAGACATTCAGAGGCAGAGGCAAAATTCAAGGTTGTGGGTTCGGAGTTCTAATTCTTTAAACTTATTGGATTCCTAATTAATAATTTGTACATATTTGACAAAAAATTTAATACAAATATATGATTTGGACAAAAGCTATTGGGTTCGGCCGAACCTATGCCCCGAAGGGCTAGCTCTGCCCCGTCCAAAACATAATAAGAGTTGTAAAAAATAAAGGAGAATGAACAATAAATAATAATGGATAGACTGCAATTTAAATCTGTTAACTATCGAAAATTATATATACTCTAATTTGCAGAAGATCATGTCCAGAGTTCCAAAAAAAAAAAAAAAGGACACAAAAGGAAAGTTACATAAAGATAGTTTGCACGTATATGGAAGTGCATATGGAATAAGGGAATCCCATTCAAAATGGCATTTATCAGTTGGAGAATTATCAAGAACAAGATGCCTATGTATGATAGAATCAAGAACTTCTCAAGAAATGCTGATCCTAGGTGCATCTGTTGTACTCAAACTAAGGAGGAGACCATCAACCATGTCTTTATTGAAGGGGAAATAGCAAAAAAAATCTGGAAATTCTTTGGTGATTCTTTGGGAATCATTACGCAAAATCAGAGCATCCATGCCAGATTTATAACATGGTGGAATTTCAATACAAAGAACTCTATGCTAAGAGTGGCATACCAATGCATTCCTATCTTTATTTGTTGGGAATTATGGAAAGCTTGGAGTTCTTGGAAATATGGAAACAAGAAGTACTCTGTGGCCAAAATCAAGTATGAAGTGGCTCAGCATGTAATGTGTATCATTAAAAAGAAAGGGTACAAAGTTGACTTGTGTCATAGTTGGGACAGATTGCGTGATACTATGGAAGCACATAGAGCTGTTTTAACAAGCATGCCTATTATTTGGAGCAAACCTACAGAAAATGTCATCAAGATTAAAACTGATGGAAGTAGCGTGACACATAGCAACAAAGCAGGAATAGGAGGAATTGCCAGAGACTCTAGAGGAAATATCATCATGGCTTTCTCTAAATCTGTACAATTTTGTTCCAACAACAGTGCAGAAATCCAGGCTGCAAATTTTGGAATCAGCTGGATTGATCATAATGATATCAACAACAGCATCATAGAAGTCGATTCAATGCTGGTGGTGAAGTGGCTAGATGGCACATATAATATCCCTTGGGAACTTTCAAAGGAAGTGTTAGCTATGAAGAGGATCATCGATAAGAGAAACATCAAAATCCAACACTGTTTTAGGGAAGCAAACACAGCAGCTGATTCTTTAGCTAAATTTGGAAGCAATGCACAGTATAGTTTGATTGCTAATCTATATTTTTCAATGCAAGAAATTCCAAGACAAGCAAGAGGAGCATTGAGAATGGATAAGGCTCAAATGGCAAACTTCAGGATTCGGAAGGCAAGAGGAAGATGAAGGACAGACATAAGGGAAGGATGCGAAGAAAGGAGCAAGGAGGCAAACAGAATCAAAGAAAAAAGATTTTGTGTAGTTCAGTTGTTTGGGCTTTTGGTGATATCAAGAAAGAAAGAGCCAAGAGATAGAGCAGAGGAGCAAGAAGTAGTGGAGCAATAATATATTAGTATTGGGGTGCCAATTATTTCCATAAAGTATGTATCTTGATTGATGAAAAATCAGTAATAAAAGCATAAATTTGAACGAAAAAAAAAAATAATGTGATGTATTTCATGTTTTAAGGCCGCATTGTCTTTCATTTTATATTAATATATATGTTCGATTTAAAAAAAAAAAAAAAAAAGTTTGCACGTATACATACATTATGTGATCTTATTGTTTGTGGTACTCATTTATCAACAAACAATTGCATCTATTTTACAGAATCATAACAACTCTGAAGTAACTTCGACTCAGTTGAACTCATAGAATAAAATAGCTTGAATTCTAGTAAAGGTTATTGCAGCACTTGTAATTCACCTAGCATTTCCGCTACTTTTGTATTGAAAACAAAAATGGAAGATTAAAAAAATCTGCTAAACGAAAAGGCATCCTTGAGGGAAAATGAAAACAATTTCTTGCCTTTATATAGTTGTTTTTGGTTGGTTTTCTTTGGGCTTCTCTTCCACATATTTATTGGATTAGCCTACATTTAATTCATTAATATAATGGACTCTTAAATTCAACAATTTTTTTTATTTTTTATTTATGAATGGCTAATGAAGAAATGAGTTACTAAGTTATATAGAAGATGAAAAGTGAAATGTTTGAATTTTAAACATAAATTAAGAAAAATAAGAAAAGTTTTTTTTTTTCAGGTGAAGGACATGGAACATTAAAAAAGTAAAGATAATATGTCCCATGATGTTTGTCTTTCTCACAATTGCGGCATGCGGTTAATTATGAGAAAGTGTCTTTTTTGTTTTCCTCAAAAAGGCACTCCTATTTGTTTTCTGGAAACATTGGATTCCATTGTTATAGTTCTAATTTTTCATTTTTAGGTAAAGAGCCCATCCAAACACAGCTTATTTTTCAGATGAAACAAATCATCCAAATCCAAATTACTCAACAACAAAAAATGTATTTTCTAAAAGCTTCTCCAAAAGATATTCTTTAAAATCTGTCATGTTATACCCCATTTTAACAGGGTTGAATTAGAGTACAACATATTGGTGATTCCTATTTGTTTTATTTTTAAGGAGTCGCCACCTAATTGATTCTAAAGTGAATTAGGGCACCTAATTATTAACTAAGGTAAAGCTAACTAATCCTTCGTTAATAGTCTGCTTAATCAGTGTCATTCTAGGTAAGGGTTCTTTATTATCCTAAAGGGAAGGAGTTAGGCATCCTTTAGAATCCGTTAACTACGGTTATCCGACCAAACTCAGGTTAATTAACTAATGTTAAATAAAATGCTTGAAATTTCAAGAAAAAAAGGCTAAGAAATATTGCTAAGGTTTTTTAAGAAAAATATAAGAATATTGCTAAAAAATAAAATTTAGAGAAGATATAATAATTTACATAAAAGAAGATTTTAAATGTCATTCAAAATAAAACTTATAAAAGCTGCCAAGGCTTTAAATAAAAATGCTATTTAGAAAATATAATAATTTGCATAAAAGGAAACTTCAAATGCCATTTAAAATAAACTTATAAATGTTGCAAAAGACTTTAAATAATAATTCTATTTAAAATAAGATTTGCATAAAATATAAATAGAAGAATACGCAGGTTTGTGCAGTGTTTTAATAAATACTTGAAACAAACTAAACGATGAGGTACTAATTGACTTTGCATTAGAAGTATAAATAAAATTATGTTTTATTAACTACATTCGGCTAAACGTATGCATAATTTAGATAACCTTAAAAGATGTTTACAAAATATTTTTAGTTCTTTCCTTAAACTAACTACCCATTCCCAAACTAAACCTACTAATTCATCAGGATTTATCTAAACTAAAAAAGTTAGTTGCATAATACAAATTAATGGGCACAAAATAAAATGAAAGGGCAATAAATCAAATGGGCCAGCCCACTATGGGGCTGCTGATTTGCTGCTGGTGGGAATGGGCTTAGCCCACGCTTTTTTTTTTTTATGCTGCGTATCTGCCTGCTATTGGGCTTCGGCCCAATAAATTCTGTTTTCTATTTTCTGTTGCGGACAGGATTGATAGGGAATGACTCGGAAAGATTTCGTTGGGCTTTTAACCCAACTCCGAATGCGGAAGAAGAACGAGTCCCTCGGACTCGTATACGATGGTCATGCACACACAAAAAAAATGAAAGGAAAAGAATTAGTATCTAATCAACGGATAAGGTTAAACATGCCAAATATAAACTCAAAAAACAGATTATGTATATGTCGTGCATAATTAATGTATATCTCATACATACATATGCACGACCAATCGAACATGCTTGCAATATAGGGATCACAACAAAATATCAAGCAAACAGCAAACCCAAACATGCTCCACAGATCTGGTTTTATACTTTACTAAGTATAGCAATCTATGAGCAACTTAATGACTTTTAATTAACACAGTGCATGCTGAACCATCAATCTTTCTATAAACAGAACAACAAGTAAAACTGAAGATTCCCATTTCTGACAGAAAACAAGCATGAGATATATTTCCCTCTGTTACTCAGAAAGACGGAAGGAAAACTCATGGGTATCTCATATGTCCCAGACCAAAACCAAACATACCGAAGAAAACACAAAACTCAGTCCCATGCCTAACCAGAAAAATTAATTGAAACTGCCCAGATAGCAACAAAACTGGGAACAGACAGAAATTGCAAAACACTACTTTCAAATAAGGCTGAACAGCAAGGGAGGAGGGGAAAAATTATATAGTAGTTAAGAATACATCATAGTTAACCATAAAGTAACATGATTAATGGACTGTTTAACATATGCTGTTATCTGAAACACTTTATACATAATCATTCATTTATGCTAAAGTTCAGTAACAAGACATCTATATGCTGGAAACATTTTGGCACAATATAGAGCAAGAATAGGCATGAGGGATACTGATTTCACAAAGGGCAAACTATAAGCTATCACTGATAGCATGTAGGCATATAAGACCACTGTTTAATTTAGACAAGGACAAGTATTCAAATCACAGGGATTGGTAAACACAGAAGGATACAAGTGATGTCATTAAATATGGTCTTATTTAATATGTTTAGAATTTAAACCAACACAGCACTTAAGATGGAACAGAAATTCAGAGCCAAAGTGTTCATGTAAAACATCTCAAACATATGACAACATCTCATATATCAGTAAAATAAATGATTAGACATTCTTAGACATCACACACAGATTTAACCATCAAGAAAACAGGTGGACATGACTGCATTTGGATGACAATGACATACAAGGCCAGTTCTAACTCAGATTATCACTTAATGAAAACACCAGACATATAGGGACAGATCAAACAATTACACAGACCCCTTGTAGGTGACCTAGACTAGCACTAATGCATTCATGAATCACATAGAGACATCAAACTGAAACAACATTCAATGTTATATTAAACTACTGAGATATCTAAATAAGCATACATGCTTGTATCAACAGGATTTCTGCTAAATTGATATGGGGAATAATCATAAACCTAACCAACATATGATATCACATAAAGATATAGTCAAGCAAAACCACAGGTTAACTGATGCACAACCAGTCAAAGCTGGACATGTATGGCACAACTGTGATCAATCATCACTAAGCAGACAAACCATGCTTAAACTGCTATAAGTTAAATAACCTATGGCTAACCAAAACAAGACATAAAATGAGCCACTGCAGAACAACCAAAGGGCAAGCACATACACATAATTAGCAGACTACAAACTAAAACATAGAACTAATCAAATGAAGAATAAATAAGCAATGTAGACCTGACTAGCACATGACTAGCCCAAGTTGATACCTAATATGGAACTGAATAACTACAGAACTATAAAACAGGATTAATCTAAGCTTAAACATGAATAATACAACCTAAACAACTACTAACAGGGACTAAAACATAACTAACCCAGCAAATCACATAAGTAGTCTAAAGCACTCAAACAGCTACTGAAATCTAACTAAGGGAAGGTGAATTACATACCAAGGAAAGAGAGCACTTACATGGAAACAATGGCAACTAAATTTTCATTCAAGGCCGGGGAGTGTTAAAATCATAGTAAGGAAACAGCAACCTCAACCAAATTGAAACTTCCTTCTTTTAAATATGAAGTCAAAAAAAAAAAGGGACAGAATTGATTTTAAATGTTTGTATTCCTTTAAAGATGATTTATATTAGATTGACTAGGTCTTATTGGATTAGGCTTAACTCGATTAAACTAACATGTACGACAACAAAGGATTGTATATGTTTAGACCGATCATTAACCAGATTGACTAGAAATGTGACCCCAAATAAATCTATACCAGTTACTAGATTGAATTCTCAGCATGCAAACAAACGACATTCAGACTAAGCCGAACATCTTAAACTAAGTAACAACAGCAACATCCGACAAGATTTCAACTAAGCCAAAACATAATAATGACTCATCTAATCACAATAACTAAGCTAACATCAAACTCAACCGTATCAGCACACAAACATATCAAACTGAAATACCAGGGAAATAAATGGGATTTACTGACCTTTTGCAGGTGCAGCGAAATGGGACCTTGAAACTCCGATCTATGCTCGAACACTCTCAAATCTGAGCTTGCGATGCTCGGATTCGCGGCAGTAACAAGACGAATAAAAAAGGAAAAAATTGATTTGGATCTTCCTGACTACTAAAAACTAGTATTTTAAGGAATTCAAGACGGCTCAAACTTTAATTCTTGGGAAATTTCGTGACTCAAAGAAAAAAACCCCCAATTCTATGGAATTTTTCAGGCTAAAGGACTCAAATTTTCAAGGGATCTGTGCGGCTGAGAACTTAGTTCTTGGGGAATTTCCTCAATCCAAAAAAAATCTCCGGTTCTTGGGGGGTTTCACCAATCAAAAATTCCTCCCACTAAAATGGATTTGAAGCAAATACTTATAGGGGGTAGAAGCAGCTAGGGTTTCGTTTGTGACGAAGAGAGAGAGGAGCGGGGGGACAGGAGGGAATGGGGGTGGCAGTGAGCGTGGGGAACAGGAGAAGGTGGAAGTGGCAGAAGCAACGTGGGGGGAGATGAGGAAGGAGGAGAGAGATGAGGGAGAGAAGAGGGGGGGGGGGGGGGGGGGGGATGGGCGGCGATGAAGGGAAAAATGAGCAAGGAACCCTAATGGTTCCTTGTTAAACGAAAAGGGCGGGTCGGGTAAACAATTTGGACTGGGCTAGCTGAAAATATTGGGCTGGTTAATTAAAATGTGGGCTGGGAACAAAGTATGGGCTAATGAAAAATGTGGGCAGCTTGAAAAAAAAATATTTGCTTTTGAATTTGAGTAGAAGACCTATTTTAATTAATCATATACTAAGTGCGCTAAAATATCCCCTAATATAAAAGTATGTATTTATGAGTGCTCAGATGAAAAAATAAAATGACGTCGTAATAGCCGTGCGATAATATATTTGAAAGTCAACAGTAAATAAACGCTGAAATGCAAAGATAAACGCGATGCGTGTGCATAAACTGGTAAAAAATGTTGAAATGATAAAAAATGCGAGTTATAATAATACTGGTAGCAAAATAATAATAATAATAATAATAATAATAATAATAATAATAATAATAATAATAATAATAATAATAATAATAATAATAATAATAATAATAATAATAATAGTAATAATAATAATAATAGTAATAATAATAATAATAATAATAATAATAATAATAATAACAACACTAGTATTGATAAGAAGCTAATAATTATGGTAAAAAAAATAATTTATTTATTTTTTGTTATTTATTATTTTTTTTTAAGTCGCCAAAATACTAAAGGCGAAAATAGATATTTCGGAGAAAAGTGGGACAAAATTGGGTGTCAACATGTCAAATGACATAGAATGCAATATGATATGTAAGAAATAACACTACATATTCGATGTTAAATATAATGAAAAAAGAATTTAGAACCAGAGGTGGATTTAAGTTTATAGAATTCTAGAGTAACCTCAAGTTAATGTACAATAATAATTATCTTCACAATCAACTATTGTATACATATGACTAATACAAATACAGGGTCTCAAGAAAGCAAAGAAAGGACCGCGACAAAGCTGTCCCCTCTCTCCATATCTCTACTTACTGGATGGGTACAAAAACTACTGGATTCGCGTGAACCCGTAAGTTAAAATGTATATCAACCTTTACTTGTTACCTCCAACAACATAGATATCTGTTGAAGAATGAAAAAAGTACCTTATCGGTGGTTAATGAGATAGATGATCTCCTTATATGGACTTGGGCAATCCTCCCCTCATAAGCTAACTTTTGGGTTGAGTTAGGGCCATGATCCATTTCTTTACATGATATCAGAGCAGGACCCATCTCACCCGATGTGGGCCCCAAAATTAAATTGGCACGCACCAGATGTCCAGTCTTGGGCGTGAGGTGGGGTGTTGAAGAATGAAAAAAGTCCCTCATCGGTGGTTAATGAGATGGATGGTTGTCTTATATGGACTTGGGCAATCCTCCTCTCATAAGATAGCTTTTGGAGTTGAGTTAGGTCCATGATCTATTTCTTTACAATATCAGGCGATGTTTGAGCTAACTCTAACACTTCGACTATTTAATCGAGTACATATTACCTTCGTAGCTTCGGATTCTTAGACAGCACTAGCTTCTGCCATCACTAGCTATTTCTTGTTTCCTGGGAGCAGTGAGTGCAAAGAACAGATGACTAATTCATCTGAGTCGTACTTATTACCCTCCTAGCTTCTGCCATCACTAGCTTCTTGATCCTGGGAACAGAGATTGCAAAAGGACAGAGATGACTAGCTTAGATTTCTAATTGAAAGATAAAAGAGTACCTGATGCTTCAGGTTTCTAATTGAAAATATTTGGGCAAGTAAAAGAAAGTTGCTCCAAGTGACAAACAGAAACATCTGAAAATTACTTACTCCCTTCGTCCCAAAAAGATTGTCCTCTTTTGACTTGACACAAAGTTTAAGAAATAAAGGAAGACTTTTGAAATGTTTGGTCCAAAACAAGCCTTAGATATTTGTGTGGCCGTAAATCATCTCATAAAGTTAAATTGTTTCTAAATATAGAAAAGGGACAATCTTTTTGGGACAGACTAAAAAGGAAATGAGGACAATCTTTTTGGAACAGAAGGAGTACTATTTAACAGTTACTAGTATCTGGGAACGTGCGTTGCACATTCATTCCAAGATACATATTACAAAGTTTGTATCGTAAATGAAAAAAAATTAAATGGTACACATATTTCTAAACTTTAATCTCGTTAATCACAATTCTTCAAATATTTGTCAAATAAGACAAATTCAAAATTAAATCTTTTTATCCTTTGCTTCGTGCTCATTTCATCCACATTGATGATTTTGTCAGTTCATCACAATCCGTTGTAAATTTGAATTTTTCTTGTAATGTACATATAGCGGAAAGAAGGACAAAAATCAAGTAAACATAAATGTCTTCTTGACTATTTCTTCTCCGATTTCTATTTGTGCATTTCTGAAAAGATAAATTTAGTACTCTCCTCACGTGTTTCTATGTTGAAACCGCAGATCTAGAGTCTCTCATAAACATTTTGCCTTTTTTCTCCTAGTGTTTAAGAGTCCAATTTAATTTAGAAAGCTCTTTTAATTTTCAACTTTCTCTACATGCAAAATGAGGATAATAAGAAACCTAAGGAGGAGGACATTCCGCAAAGCAGAGTGGTAAGACATTACCGTCCAAAGCATAATAAGAGTTGTAAAAAATAAAGGAAATGAACAATAAATAATAATGGGTAGACTGCAATTTAAATCTGCTAACTATGGAAAATTATATATATTCTAATTTGCAGAAGATCATGTCCAGAGTTCCCAAAAAAAAAAAAAAAAGGACACAAAAGGAAAGTTACATAAATATAGTTTACACGTATACATACATAATGTGATCTTATTGTTTGTGGTACTCATTTATCAACCAACAATTGCATCTGTTTTACGGAATCATGACAACTCTGAAGTAATTTCGACTCAGTTGAACTCATAGAAGAAAGTAGCTTGAATTCTAGTAAAGGTGATTGCAGCACTTGTAATTCACCTAGCATTTCCGCTACTTTTGTATTGAAAACAAAAATGGAAGATTAAAAAAATCTGCTAAACGAAAAGGCATCCTTGAAGGAAAATGAAAACCATTTCTTGCCTTTATATAGTTGTTTTTGGTTGGTTTTCTTTGGGCTTCTCTTCCACATATTTATTGGATTAGCCTACATTTAATTCATTAATATAAAGGACTCTTAAATTCTACAATTTTTTTTATTTTTTATTTATGAATGGCTAATGAAGAAATGAGTTACTAAGTTATATAGAAGATGAAAAGTGAAATGTTTGAATTTTAAACATAAATTAAGAAAAATAAGAAAAGGTTTTTTTTTTTTTTTTTTAGGTGAAGGACATGTAACATTAAAAACCAAAGATAATACGTAATAAAAAAAGGAACAAACGGATGAAATTCATGTAAGCTAAAAGAAGCAGTTTTTTTTTTTTTTTTTTTAAAAGGGACTCATATTAATTGTATAGTGAATACTTGCTGATGTGGCTATCTTTGATGTAACAACTCTTCGGCTAATTTTTTAGACAAATTTCATAAATTGTTTTTTCCATACACTACAAATGATGGAATAATTTAGTGGAGGGTAAATGGGTCAAAGACTTAACTTTTAAAGGGTAGTTTCGTAATTTAACTTTAGACTTAGGGGTTTCCACTTTTAATATTACTAGTATCTGGACACGTGCGTTACACGTGTATCCCATGCTAATCAGTATAAACGATCATTAATCGAATATGTATATGGTGAGTTACATGAAATTTGAATGAAAAATCAAAGCTCAAACTGATGAATGGTGAACCTATTAGATGTCTATTTGCAATTCCAAAGAAAAACATATCGGAAGTTACTTTCAAATGAATGTGAAAGAATATCCTCTATTTTCAGGTTCATGGAAGTTGAATTATGGGGAGAAAGAAATTTTATTTAATAGTACTTTTTTCTACTTTGATTACCATTACAGTTTGTAGTTGTACCATAAAATTGTACTGCAAAAATAGTTTCGGGAAAAGTATTTTTGTTGAAGGTAGAAATTCAATTTTACATTTCCTCCAAAAAGAGATTTTTTTTTTTTAATTATGATTGTTGCTTTGACATAATTATCATATTATGTGTCATAGCTAAAGCTTCATTCTTTTAGCCATTCCCCTTTTCTTTATGCGTGAACAAAAAAGAAGTGGAAATTTTTATCAAAATTCGAAAACGTCATCAGATAAGACACTAATGCTCCACCTCGTAGATTTTTTACATTAGCATCTAAAATGATGATTGCCAGTTAATTAAGAAACCTGGCATAAATGTTTGTGGAATTAAAAAGCAAGCATAGCTTAGTATTTAGCTTTAGATTATCAGGCTATTAAAAAAAAAAACGAAATCGTTTTCCTGTCGAAAAAGATATTAATAGGAACCTGATTGCCTGATTTTATTTGTCAAAATTGACACTCTTCTAATTGCTCAATTATCTCCATTCCCCATGCATCATCCCCTACATGGATATCAGAAGAAGAATTTAATTAATACAGATAGAAAAAAAGACCTAGCATGCTTCTTTCCAACTTTATTAGGTGGACATTCAATATTTCTGTTGGCAGTACAGAGGCAACTGAGAAAAATTAATAAAGCTTTTTTATTAGCATAGCAGTACAGATTTCATCCCTTACTCAATTCATCTTGAATACACAAAAGACCATTGGAGAAGAGAAATCAAATGCCCTCGGACTCAAGGGCGAAAGTATGTTGAAGACAATCTTGCTCGGCTAATTTAAGCAGCTTAGTTATAAAGGGTGAAAGTTTTTTTTCTTTTCCAAAACGTATAAATTAAAGCATGAAGAACTTGAAGAGGTATTGTTAACTCCACACCATCTTTGCTTAATGAGTTCTGTACGTTTCTTTAGAGTATTTTTAATGCATTATTGAAGTACATTAATGAAGAATGATCATTCATATTGCAATTACATTAATTTGGTCTTACATTAAACTACTTTTTGCAACTCCTCAGCCTTTTCATATTTTGAAAATGATTAACGAATTGGTGGTTTGATGAATTATTATAATAATATGATCATATAACATTAATTTCATAAATAAATTAAAAAGAAAACATTATTATATAATTTATCCCTAAGTAAACTAAAAATAAAACATGATTATATAATTTATCCCTAAGTAAACTAAATATAATTTATCCCTAAGTAAACTAAAAATAAAACATGATAAAGGGGCACAAGGCAAACCTTAGAATTAATCCTCTGCTGTGTCGTCTTGTTAAGATCATTTTTCACCTTAGCATTTCTGATTCATTCATCTACCCTCAGATATTTCAAACGCGGTGTACTCACAGATCTCAGGGCAAACGCCTTCATTTCAGGGGAACTTTCAATCTTCACATTCCAAAGAGATGGAAATTCAAGAACACGCTAGTAAAAAAAAAAAACCCCAGCTTTGGTAGCTCGTCGAGCACCAGCTTTCCCAACTGGGGAAATAAGGGCTCATTACTCAGTTCTTCTCCTTGCTGTTCCTGTTCTATGATCACTTCTTCCATTGATTGACAGTTTCTTATCTCTAGTCTCCGCAAATTAAGAACACCTCTGGCCACTGATGGAGACATCAATTTTCTCAATTTGCCACACTCACTCACTTCCAATTGTTTAAGCTTGTTGAAGTAGCCTGTTGGAAGTTGGTGAGAGCATAGAGCAGTTATGCTATGAGGCCCCCAGAGGTATAGCTCTTCCAGGCTGGGACAAGAAACCTGCAAATATTGAAGGCCATTTGTTAGTTTATAAGGGATGAAAATTCAATATGTCTTCAAGTACAAATCGAAAAAAGAACCACATCTCATCTTACATTAACAGGAAGTGAAAAGCAAATTACTTAAATGAAAGAGTGGAATTAGAATTAGCGTGATTTTTTAATTCATGAAATTTACTCCAAATGCGAAAACAGCATACTTGGTGTAATCCCACAAGTGCGATCTAGGAAGGGTGGTGTGTACGCAGCTTTACCCCACTGACAAAGAAAATCAGGATTCGTGGCTCTAAAATAGGGTTGTTTTCACGAGTGGTCGGTGAACTTTAGCCACTTATCCGTTGTAACAGTAAAGTTACTTACATATTTTTGTTAGATTAAGTTACTGAACTATGTATCAATTGCTTAGAAAATACAAATAATTAGAATGACAAATTTTCGGTAATAGGTTATCACATGCCACTGGCCATGTAAGTGCTTTGCCACTTTATAAATTAAACATCAGAAAATAAAAAAATAAAAAATAAAAAGAAAGTCGCTTCAAGTGACAAACAGAAACAATTATCTGACAATTACTTGCTATTGAATAGTTAAAACGGAAAGAAAAAGGGTGTTTTAATGCATGAGACAAATATAGCTAGTTATACAGTGGCACAATACAAACCTTAGAATTGAACATCTGCTATACCGCCTTATTGATATCATTTTTTACCTCAGCATTTCTGATGAGTTTTTCTACAAATAGACTTTTTTTCTACAAACAGATTTTTCATTCTCTGTGTACTCACAGATCCCAGGACAAACTATAGACATCGAAATTTTAATTGAATTAATCCGTACAAAATTTGGATTAAATTCTAAATTATTGACATGTTGACCAAGTCAAATTTTGGTTAACAAAGGTGGATTAATTATTTAAGTCAAAATTACATGACTTGAATAAAATCCAAATTGCATTTGGCTTGGTCCATTAAGTCGACAAGATAAGCCCAACCCATGTTCTTCAAGCCCAAGGCCCGCTAGAATTACTTGGATAACAAAATACCCCAAGCTCTAGCTCACACCAATATAAAGGAGTCACATTCCCCTTTTGAAGAGATCTTGACTTGAAAGTTACATAATATTTTGACTAGAGGCAAAGGAGAGCAACGACATCTACATAAGTCTTCTCCAAAGTTCTTCAATAAGAAGGAGAGTTCGAGAGACGTCTTCCCTCAAGAACAATCCAAAGTGCTGCTCAAAGTTCTTCCAAGATTTCCATCCTTTATTCGAGAAAGATGCTACATTGGTCTTCGAATCAAGGCGAACAACACAGAGATTAGAATCAAGGGATACATCCAGAGTTGTACTCAAAAAATAATTAATAAAATGATTTTTTTTCTCACATTTATTTTATGATTGCAGTTATTTATTTTCTGCTAGCAAAATTTATCGAAACAGATTTTTGGCATACTAGTGGGACCAACTCTGTCCTTCATCTATTTATCTCCAAATCAAATCTGTAAATTTTGAAATTTACTGTTGTGATGGCCTCAGAGAAAAGCTTCTGTGTTCCATCCACAAGTGTTGTGGTTGTTGCTTGCCTAATGACTCGTAGCATGTTCAAAGCTGGTGGTTTGGAGGGATCGAAGTCTTTCATCTCTTTGGAGACGCTAGACAAGTACAAACAGACAATGACAACTGCAAGATTTGGGGGCAACACCTCATTTTCGTCGTCTGGAGAAGTTTCTCAAGCATGTTCTAACTTCTACAGCTCCGAGGACTTGGTGGATTCTTCAACTTCCAACGTGGTGAGTGTCATGATGAGTGAGTGCGACCAACGCAGAAGAACAACTCGCCGCGATGATGTAAATTATTGAGGTGTTGAAGAAATCCGTGAAGGACAAAGATCTTCAAATAGCCCAATTAATGAACAAGTTGGAACTCTGCAGCGCTAGCAAGTCAAGTCATATCCTAACACCACAAGAAAAAGAGGTTGAATCTGCCACCAAGATGCCCCACCATCAAAGTGCAAATCAAGTTGATTCAGTTGCAAGGTTTTTTGTCCAACAACTACAAGACATAATATCAAACACCATCAGGGCTCAATATGGTGGACCATCACAAAGCTCATCGTACTACTCTAAACCTTACACCAAGTAAATCGATTGTCTACCTATGCCGATTGAATATCAACCACCAAAGCTACAATAATTCAACGGCAAAGGAAACCCAAGATAATACATCGCACATTTTGTGGAGATTTTCAGCAATGCTAGTACATATGGAGATCTTCTTGTCAAACAGTTTGTTCGCTCGTTGAAGGGAAACGTCATTGATTGGTACACCGATCTCGAGCGAGAATCAGTTGATAGTTGGGAGTAACTTGAAAAGGAGTTCCTTAATCGCTGCTACAGCACACATCGAACAATAAGCATGACATAGTTAACGACCACCAAACAACAAAAGGATGAACCAGTGATTGACTACATCAACTGCTGGCGAGCATTGAGTTTGGATTGTAAAGATTATCTCTCAGAAATATCTGCTGTTGAAATGTGCATAGGAATGCATTGGGGCCTTGCATACATTCTCCAAGGACTTAAACCACGAACTTTTGAAGAATTGGCAACGCGAGCACACGACATGGAGTTGAGCATTGCAACTCATGGAAAGGCTTCACCAGTTTTTGTTCCAAGGAATGAAAAGAAAGAATTCAAGCGACCATCAAGGCACCAAACTAAAGAAACCATGGTGGTAGAAGGAACATCTATAAAAGTCTCCGTAAAGAAAAAATGAAGGGAAAAGTTGCATGTGAACTATTATGTCCCGTATTTTTATACATTGGGAAAACCCGGATTAACTATGATAATTTAAGGCCAAGACTATTCCGGAATTTGAAGTTGGGACTTTTGACCTTTGATTTTATTTTGAGACATAAGTTATATATGAAATTGTTGGCATTGCACACTTAGGAAAAATTGGGACCACAATTCATAAATTTGAAATTAAAAATCTTGCACTAAAAATCCATTGTGGTCGTGTGGACTTGGAATGGTCCCACACATTGTTGTGGCCAATTTTAATTGGTCCAACACATGTGTGGGCCATAAACTAGTAGAGATATTTTTGTGGACTTAAAAGATGACTTCAAGTCATCTTTCTATCATTGTACACTTAGAATAAAAATCAAGAAAGTTGAAGAGCTTCAACTCCATAACTCACGGCCAAGAGAGGAGTAAAACCAACTCCATTTCAAGCCTTTCAAAAATTAATTCTTTGGTTCAAATCCACTAATTAAAGGTCCCTAAGTAACGTGGAAGCATTGTTGGAGCGATTAAGTCATTTATTTAAGAGATCGCAAACCCTAGCCATTTGTGGAATTGAAGAAGAAAGGTAAGTTTTGCTCTTGTTTCATGTGTTGTGAACGTTTAATTCATGTTTTAGTATGTTAATATGGATAAAAATCATGAAATATAGTATGTTGGAAGTGGGTTGTGTGATTGGTGTGTGAGCCGTGTAGTGTGGGTGTGGTTGTGTAAATGGGGGTTGTGATAGAATTGATAAATTAATTGTTGTAGCATATTTGATTGTTGTAGAGTGGAGAAGAGAATAAAAATCATCGGAATATGTATATGTGTAGTGATAGACGAATATGGGTCTTATTATATGCCGAAGATCGAATATCACTTAGCGTTTTAGTTGTCGTCGTTATGAATTCTAGTTTGGAATTGAGCATTTAATGACTTAAGATTGATGTTGAGATTGTGTGGGCTGTTTTGAGGCTTATTGTGCGTTTGACGTAATTTGTATATTTATGTAAATAATATCGTTATATTGTGAATCGTCAATACAAATCATGAATTGAAAATGAGGAATGTGAAGAAAAAGGGGGTTGCTCTCGGTTGGGGCTGTTTTCGGCCAAAGATGGAAAAAAAATGTGGGATTGTTGGAAATATTATGTGAATTGTTTAGAATGCCCTTGAATATTGTTGGTAAGGATTCGGGTTGATAATTGAATGTGTGAGCGATATTGTGGCTTGAATGTAAGCCGTTGAATTGAATATTTGGAAAGTTGTTGAATGATGTAAAAGAGAGTTACTATTGTTATTTTGCCTTTCGAATTGATTATCGATGTCGCTAGGTTGGTTATTGTGGTTGCTGTTGTTGATTTTGAGCGAGTTAAATTCTCGGGTTGGCCTATTTACAGGCGAAATGCTGCCGAATTTTCTGTAGAATTTAGTGTTAGTTTGAAATAAATCGCTTAAGTGCCTATGGTTAATGTTCGATATTCGTTGGCATATTTGTAGACCTTGGGGAGCCCGAGGCGTAGATTGGGATTTACGTTAGGTTAGCTATCTTGGAGTGCGTACGAGGTATGTAAAGCTCCAACCTTCCTTCTTTTGGCATGCCTTAGTTTTGAATAGGCTAGATTACGAGCCTTTAGGAAAATCCTATGATTCGAAATCCGAGCATGATATGATCTATATATATTCCTTGGCACTCTTATGTATGATTTGATAAAAGTATGAACCATTACGTCTTTGAAATAACCGCCTTCCGAAATTTGTATAGAAAGGTTTCACTTTAAAGAATTTCGTAATTTTTGAAAGTTATATCTTTTACATACAGGCTCGGATTGTTCCAATATTTTTATTGGAGCTTGCATGATGTATAATGAGTATGATTTCCATAGGCGGGCCCGACTCAGGTCAATACCCATCCGTGGGTCCCGCGACCTTCTTTTATGTAATTTGGAGAACTTTTGAAAGCATTGAGTATGATTATTATTCTGATTTGTAAGTATGGTTATTTTACTTATGTTTGAGCCATGATATTGATTTTATGCATTTGACTACTCACGACTCTACTCGTGCATTCTGTTATCCCTTCGCCGAGTCCCGGGCTGGTTCTGTTATCGTGCGCACTTTGATATACTCCAGAGTTATGTTGTGTTTATAGTTCACCGAGCTACTCGCCAAAGAGGGTCGGGTTCCACTTGTATTTGGTGTTATGCTGTGTATGGTGTTATGCTGTGTATGGCGTTATGCTGTGATGTGATATGTGACGGGGATACGGAGAATTAAAACTTTCTGGTGTTATGCTGTGTTATGGCGCCATCGACGGGCCGGCGACCATATTCTTCTGTACCCTATGCATGACTTATATTTCTAAAACTAAACATTTTGATATGATTGGATTTGTACTTATGTTCGGCACTTCTGCTTCGTTTATGTCTCAGGTTTGTTTTCTGTATATTCTGCTTTGCATACTCAGTACATATTTCGTACTGACCCCCCTTTCTTCGGGGGGGCTGCGTTTCATGCCCGCAGGTACAGACGTACAGTTTGGTGATCCACCCGTTTAGGACACCCTCTTTTGTTGTTCGGAGTGCTCTTCTCATTTCAGAGCATATATTTTGGTATATATTTGTTCACTGTGTATGTATACATTTGATCAGGGGTACGGCGGGGCCCTGTCCCGCCATATGTTTCTGTTGGTCTGTTTAGAGGTCTGTAGACGTATTTGTGGGTGTGTGTGCCTACTTCTGTTCAGATGTGTTTATATGACCCTATTCGCTATGGCAGCCTTGTCGGCGTGCATTTGTATATGTTTTGGGCCGTTGTGCCATTTGATAGCCTTGTCGGCTTTTGATACATTTGATAGCCTTGTCGGCTTTTTGATATATGTATATGTGTATGGTTGCGCTGAAATGTGTTTGAAACAGTTTGATATAATTTGAGATAGCGTATGATAATTGTGCCAGTATATGCCATTTGTATGTGATTTGATTTGGATACGTATGTTAGGGTGCCCAATTAGGGCGCTAGTCACGGCCTACGGGGTTGGGTCGTGACATCAACATCCTCTAGAAGAAAAGCGTCATCCAACTTTGAAGGAGTTAGAAGCAAAAGTGTACCCTTTTCTTAACTCTGATGTCCCTTCAATTCTTAACGAATTGCTGACCAAGAAAGTCATTGAAGTTCCTCCATCAAAGCAACCCGACGAAGCTAACGATAACAAGTATTGAAAATTTCACCGTATCATCAGTCATCCAAATGAAAAATGTTTCATCCTGAAAGAGAAGATTATGACGTTGGTTAGGGACAATAAAATAATCATCGATAACAAAGATATAATCGAGGCGAATCATACTAGTGCTTATCTTCATAACAAGAATAGCCTAGTGCTAGAAACTCAAAGATGTAGGCTTTCTGTTGCATCCACAAAAAATTGAACAAAGATCAATCATGATACAATATGGGTGCTCTGAACTAGTTGAAGTTCCAACACTGAAACTTCCAAACACTTGCAAGGTGGCTGACCACTCCAACAAAAAGGATGGTGAAACTTGGACTTTGGCTGCTCACAAAAGGCAGAAGAATCAAAGAACTGTCAAGAATCAAATTACAAATGCTAACACAACGTCAAGTGAAATTCCTCTACAACAACAAAGCGGCATGGGGTTAAACACCAAAATAAAGTACAACATTGCTTCATTCCAAAGGGTTCGAAGGCCAATTACATTATTGGAACTCTTTCCTGAACTGCTCCTCGATGCACGAGCTTAAACTGCACATCACAATGCTCTTCAACGTTCGAGCCTAAACTGCAAGTTGCAATGCTCTTCGATGCACGAGCTTAAACTGCACATCTAATGCTCCTCAACGCATGAGCCTAAATTGCACGTTTCAACACTCCATGATGCAAGAGTATAAACTGCATACAAAAAAACAACTCAAATAAAATACTCTTTTTGAACCACGTAATGACTTGATCCTCTTCACCGAGGCATGTAGGCAATTTAGAATTTCCTTTTAAGTGCAGTCACATGAGCACAAAAAAAACGCATCCCTTCAACGCGGAGCGAAAGAAAAGTTGCTTGCATGATTTTCTTTGGTGCTTTTCACACGCTTGGAAAATCTAAAGACAAGCTTCTACAACTTTGAAGGACGGGGTGATATTTCATAATGATCTTCTTACATCAACTTCTTCATAGTTGATGGATCTTTGTGCATCAATGGGTCTACTCACTCTGTATGGGGGCATATCTACTTAATTCATGCTTAGCTGCGAAAAAAAATGAGGTACTTCAAGTTTCTCTCTCGCCAAGCTGAAAAGGGAGATGCACCATCAACTTTCTCGCCAAGATTGGAAAGGGACTACTCCAAGTGTCAATCTCGCTAAGCCGCAAGGATGAAATGCACCATGTAATTATTCTACGAACGTCGCAAGGAAATTGGAGGCTCCAAGTTGTTTCTGCAAAAAATACTCGAAGGGGGGTCACATCAAGTAGTTCTTCACCAATCATGTGGACGTCTTCTTGGTCTGATATCGAGACCGTTTGTGCTCCTTCTTACACTTGCAAAACAAATCCACAACGACGGTGCCATAATGCTTCAGTGCAGGATGATGAAGATTGTGTCATTGTATTTCTCCACTAAATTTTGAAGGATGAAGTACTCCATGCCGCGAGAAGGATGTTAGCTCCTTGTTTCTTCACTAAGTCAAGAGACGAGGTTGACAACGCCAAAGGTTAAAGGACGATTCATGTCGCAAAATTGTGAGAAGATGACGTCACATATGATTCTTCCGCCAAGTCGCAAGGATGAGATTCTCCGTGAGCTTTATCCCGAAAGTTGGAAAAGTTGACAATAGGTTGAGTATGTTGCATTAAAGTAATTGATTATGTTGGAATTGCTTAGCCTTAATGCTTTATGTTGGGAAAATGACGGAAAGTTGATGACAATAGGTTCCTAATATTATTAGTTTACTGCTTTCTCCCCAAACACAATTACGTACTCAAAAGTAATTGATTATGTTGGGATTACTTAGAATTAACAAATGACTGAAATGTCAACTTTTTGGCAATAGGTTATGGCACGAAACTGGCTTTGTATGTGCTTTTCCACTTTATTATCAAATTAAATTTGGAGATAGCAGTAAACTAATAATATTAGGGTAATGTAGTAAACTAAGAAGGGAGTCTTGTATTAACTAGTAAAGTTGTTGTCATGTGACCAGGAGGTCACGGGTTCAAGCCGTTGAAACAGCCTCTTGTAGAAATGCAGGATAAGGCTGCGAGCAATGAACTCTTATGGTACGGCCCTTTCTCGGAACCCGCGCATAGCGAGAGCTTAGTGCGCCGGACTGCCCTTTTATTAGTAATGTAGGAATTATTTATGTGGCTTTTTGTAATGCATGAATATGCAGTGATTAATACTGATTGAATAGTTACGCAATAATTATTAATAAAGGGAGTATACGTTAAACAAGAACTACTTATTTTAAGAGCTCTTTCATCTTTAAATAGTCTAATCCTCACATTGCTAATACATGTAATCTTACTTCACATTTTACCGCACTGAATCATTATCTTTGATCACATAATTTGGTGACTTTTTCAGACAGAATGTGGATTTACTACTCCTTTAGGTAATAAATCACAGAAATCTATCTACATAGAAGCTAATTATCAACTGGTGGATAATTTACAATTCTTTGATGTCTTGTCTCAAAACACATTTTGCCCAACATTATCATTTGGGAACTATGAAGGTCAAGTATGCTGCAAAGTCATTAACGGAAAAAGAAACTCATTGAGCAAACTTAGCTATGAAGCAAAACTTAACACATCATGGTGCATACCCCACATGATGTGTTAATAGCCATCTTAAAGCAAGAGGATATGTTTTAATGCACAATCCATACAAAGAAAGGCACTATTCTCCTCACAGCCCACACACACATTGCTCAGATAGAAACTATATTAAATACCACTGTTTGAAAGCTCATGAGTGCCAAGATATGCAGATATAAATGGTTCAGATTACTTGTTTAAGAGCATAACATAAAGCAAATAAATGACACTATAATCAAGCTTCTGCTAGTTTTAATCGCGGGACAATGTTCATTGATTGGAGCTCCTGGATTAGGAGTTTGCATGCATAAGGCAACTTCATCGTAGATATATTTTCTCCATTCTTGCACATAGAACAAATGCCAGTCTTCAGCTTGTAGTTGTAATACCCCAATAAACCACATTTTCGGCAAACCTGAACCTCAAATGGATCACTGGAAACCATTAAGCGCTCATATATCAACATACTGGCACCATATGCAATCAAACAATCACGTTCCATTTCTCCCACACGTAAACCTCCATTTCTACTCCTCCCTTCGGTAGGTTGTCTTGTCATCATAACACGAGGCCCACTCCCGCGAGCATGCATTTTGTCTAGGACCATGTGCTTAAGCTTTTGGTAATATATTGGCCCCATGAAGATGTATGCTTGTAGTGGCATACCAGTAATACCTGAATAAATAAAATCCTTGCCGTTGTAGCTAAAACCATGCTTTACCAGAGTTTCACTGATAGCATCAACCGTGTCTGCATGACCACTGGGTTCTCCGAAAGCACTGCCGTAATGAAACCTACCACATGAAACTCCAGCTTTACTTCCAAGAAGCTCTATCATCTTTCCCACTGTCATTCGGCTAGGAAATCCATGAGGATTCATAATAAGATCAGGGCAAATGCCACGTTCAGAGAATGGAAAATCTTCCTGTTGTACAATGGTGCCACAGACTCCTTTCTGCCCGTGTCTACTGCTGAACTTGTCACCAATCTCAGGCCTGCGGGTATGACGGATCATAAATTTGATGCTTAAATTGTTGTTTTTATCAGAGTAAAGAGCCACTCTATCAACGACAGCTGTCTCCCCTTCAGGGCCTTTATAAGTTTGTCTACTTGGCTTGTATGCACTATCCGGCAAGCCCATAGGAGACGTGATTGATGTCCTCGTGACTGTAGGGGACTCCTTGTTGATATAGATATCATGAGGTCGAATAATTTCTCCTGGAGCAGCCATTCCATCATCATCCAGAATCTGCATCCTGTCAGCTTCATATCCTTGACGCTGTGGTTTAATTATTCTATCTGATGTGCCGTTCTCATACTTCTGACATATGGCTGAGTATTTTTTCATCACTATGCAACGCCCAAAACCTCGATCCAAAGAAGACTTGTTCATTACTATTGCATCCTCAATGTCATAGCCACTATAACTCATCACAGCAACAGTGGCATTCTGACCAGCCCCTAGTTTATCATATCCAACCAGCTCGATCGTTCTTGTAGTCAGTAAAGGGCGTTGAGGATACACCAAAAAGTAGAGCAAACCATCCATGCGATTCAACTGGTTATAGGCAATATTTCCCATAGCTTGCTTACCCATAGCACATTGATAGGTATTCCTAGGGGACTGATTGTGATGAGGATAAGGTATCAAACCGGCACAAACACCTAAGATTGTGAGAGGCTCAATCTCAATATGTGTTGTCTCCGGTGTAGCCTCCTTTTCGTATAGAGCAATCTGAAAAACATGCATTTCTGCAGTCAGTACTAGTGTAATTAATACTCTAATCAAAATGCATAACATAAAATGAACTTCTCATTTGCTTGACACAGACCAATGTGTTGTTCTCCTCGTTGACATCAAGATATTCTATCAAACCATCCCTTAGAAAGCTGTCGAAGTCACGCACACCATCCTTAAAAAAAAAAAAAGATCAGACATGGAACTGATATGAAAACATACAGTTCAGAAGTAAGATCCATGTAAGATGAGTACCCTCAACTCTCTCATGTGGTGCTCCTTGATCCTGGAAACACCTTTGTCAGCAATGACAAGTGGACGACATACACGCCCACCATCTGAAGCAATGTAGACACAGCGCTGCAAGATATTTCCTCCAACTTTATATAAAATCATTCAAATTTACACTAATTATTCACCAGAAAATTTCAAATGACAACAGCAAAGAGGGATAACGTAAATATTTTGCCAACAGCATCACTATGGTGGAGCAATGCTAACCAAAAACTATCAGAGATATAAGAATTGTCTATATGGCTCCTGATACAGAAGGAACAATTTTCTCAGACCTTTGAATATCTATGTTCTTGAAAATTAACAGAATTTAACCAAATCCAAAGACATCGGATCCCCTATTCTTGAAAAAAAATCAACAGTTCCTCGGTTTCAGCCTCTCAAATTTCACTTGTCCTATTTTACAGTAAAACAAGCAAATGGCACCATACTGGAAGTCTTATCATCTTTCCTTCAGCATGAAAAGTAAGACTTCATACCCGTTGGTCGAAAAGTAAAAAATATAGTTGCCATATTCCCTTCGGTTAAGTACTAGAAGACCCCAAGGAAGTCTTTGGTCCCTTGAACCAAAAGGGACTTCAACCCCGAGGTAGTTTTAACAAGAAACAAAATCAATATTAGGATGACAATGCAAAAGAACCAACTGTCAAATTACCTGCTTTTCATTCACAAAGATGCTTACAAACTCCCCAATTTTACCAGCCCTTCGTAGCTTCCTCATTGCATTAGCAAATCGCTGATTGAAAGAACAGATTATTGGTGAAAGGTGAACAACAAGCCTATCTTAGAAATATAGTTGTTCCACTTCGAACATACCTGTGGACTCTTGTGCTTGCCTAGAATAAGTCCATTTAATGTGATAAGATAGGAACTTGGCATGTGAAGTTCTTCTGCCGAAAGCTGTTCCAAGTCCTCAACACCCAAGCAGTAGCACTGTTCCACCATGTAAAATTCAGTTACATGTCACAGAAATGAAGTAGCTTAAACTAGCACAAACTGAAAAGTTGGATTTTGTTATGGCTATTTAGAGCAAATACAACAAAATAGGAAGTCAACTATGTCTTAGATCAGGACCTTTTTGGGAACTGTTCCACCAAGTACTTATGACCTCTCACCATCATACCAGGTAAGTCGGTCCATTACGGGGACCTAAGGAGATGATAGCAGTCTCACTTTCTTTGAGATCGTCCTAATTTCCAGTTTCTATTGCATTTTTAAGCAAACACTTCAGTTAACAAGCCCATTTATTCTTTTCCTTTTTCAGATAAATCAACAGACCCATTTTCACATTAAGTGCAATATGAGCAACTGAAAACACTAGCCTAATATATATGCAAATTGGCAGCAGTATGTGGTGAAAATTGTTTTTCGGATTCTCTGTATAGTATTTTGTTTGTCTATTGCTTTTCTTTACTCTTTTTTTTTTTTGGGGGGGGGGGGAGGTGGGGCAGTACCAACAACACATTCCAACATCTATTTCTTTCTGTACACCAACTATTGGATACAGTTTCGATGTCCTCAATTTGGTGGATGACGAGGTCTTTCTCCTGGATTATAACAAATTAAGGAAAATGAAGCGGAGAATAAATAGCGCCTTCAAATGCAAGAAGAATGACAAAATTGTAGTATTGGGAGAGTAATAGAAGAGCTTTTGAAAAGAAGTTAGCTTTATTTTGTACATTTCAAGAATAGCTTCGTATCATTAATATCTTGTTGGTGTACCCACGTAGTTCCTATTGTACTGAAGGATGGGTACCATTTATTTTTTAGGTTCTTTATCCTTGGTATACTTCTTGTATATTGGAGGCTTTTCCCATCATCAATGAAAATTTAACATATTTGATTTAAAAAAAAAAAAAAACAGAATGGGAAAATTGTAATAACTGTGTGAAGCAGTAGCTATTTCACTTCCTCTGCACATCAGTAAAAGTCACCCCACTAAACACACTCTGTTTGAGCCCATCAGAATGATAAAAGAACTACTTCTACCCAGAAATGATTCTCCTCATTCCTTACCATTTCAGTCCATTTAGACCTGTCACATTCCAATATTCAAGACTACAAATTCTCAACACTTTCTACTAGCATACAATTCCAAAAGTTATTAAAATCACAGTACCAAAGCAATCCCTAAATAAGATATAGGACAATGATAGATGCTGTGATACCAACAAGTTTCAACATGTTGATCCTAAGAGCAAAACAGTTTCTAAAACATACAAAGCAACGATATGGAAAAGACAAAGATATGTGAAATCATTACAGAGCAAAAGATTACAATCAGCAAACTGCATTTCGGAAATTATAACCCCATCAATTTCCGCTAGACAAATTTTCAACAAGTAACAAGCTCATAGTCACATAGAAGAAATTATCATCCGCGTTTTTTTTTTTCTTTTGATTAATTTTTTTCTTATCAGAGTAGGAAAATAATCAGGGCTAAGATAAGAAGAATTTGATTGCTATACTATGTCTAGATTGCACATGAGAATATTCCCAAAGACTGTGCCATAATTAGAAATCCTAAGGATAAAACATTTCATATTTTCATCTACAAATCCTACATAAGGAGAAGGGGAGCCTTGGCGTAACCGGTAAAGTTACTGCCATGTGACCAGAAGGTCACAGGTTCGAGCCGTGGAAACAACCTCTTACAGAAATGCAGGTAAGGCTGCGTACAATAGACCCTTGTGGTGCAATCCTTCCCCGGACCCCACGCATAGCGGGAGCTTAGTGCACCGGGCTGTCCTTAAATCCTGCATAAGGAGCTGCCTGTATGTTGTGATCAGTAGTTCAATAAGAGTTCAATCTCTTCCATTACTTTTTTTTTTTTTGATGACATGGGAACCCGCAGCCGCTACCCTTTGGGTGCGCACAACCCAGCTCCTGTGCAAAAGTTCGCAAACCACACAGGAGAGGTAACCCGCACTAGGCAAGCCCCGTGCGATGAGCTCGACCCAGAAGGCAAATCCCCTGCTGTCGTAGGCAAGGGGTTTCGAACCTGAGACCTCCACTATAAAAGCCCCATCCTCAACCAACTGAGCCACCCTTGCAGGTTTCTCTTCCATTACTTGTTCCTCCTAGGAAAAAAAAAACAACTAATACGCAACATTACACAGGTAGATTGGTTTAGTTTTAATTTTTTATGTAGTAATACAGTAAAACATTGGGATCAAAAGAGTAACAAGGGTATAAACAATCACATTCCTGTGATTCCTTGTTCCAGTGAAAGCTTGTAAACATAATCCTCGACTTTTGGTTTTAACTTTTATAATGATCATAGTCAGCTTGTGATTTTGAGATCTATGATAATCAAGTGTAAAAGCTTAGTGTAGAAAAAGAAACAAACAAAAATTCAGGATACTACCTGTCCGACTTCATTACACACTTAAATACCAAGCGGGAGAAAGATTAAAAAAATAGAAGACTGTACCAGAGACATAATAGGGCGCTCATCTTCATCTGTCGTAACATGAGTCATCAAGGCCAAGTTTTTCACCAATCCACAAGCTTCACCTTCTGGGGTATCACAAGGGCAGAGCATGCCAAACTGGCTAGGTTGCAGTGCTCTAGGACCACTAACTTTTCTAGACTTTTCGAACTGTGGTGAGATCCTTGTCATGTGACCCAATGACCCAATGTATGATAACCTAGCAACAACCTGAGTCATGCCTTTCCTGTGCATCCTAAATCGTTTAACATCCCAATTGCCTGTAGATAGGGTTCTCTCCAGGCCCACAGTTATACTATCTTTAACTATGTATTGAGAAATGTCCAAACGACTGGAGCGACTAGGCCTGGCTAGAAGCGTATCAACTGTCTTCCTAGCTTCATCATTCATCGTCTTGAACAAATCCTCAAAAAGGAGAGATA
The DNA here is from genome assembly GCF_019175385.1 of Lycium barbarum. Classification (NCBI taxonomy): domain Eukaryota; kingdom Viridiplantae; phylum Streptophyta; class Magnoliopsida; order Solanales; family Solanaceae; genus Lycium; species Lycium barbarum. Next base: position 131,867,770 of record NC_083344.1, read on the forward strand.
GTAGCTGACCGGAGAGCTCCAATCGTTTGTTCCCCACATAATCCTTGTCATCCATTGCATCCTTGTTTAAGATTGCTTCCATCATGCGCCTCATCATTACTGCAACATATATGCATTTTTTGCGGAAATTATGCTGATGGACGGGAACATTTGCAAGAAATATGTCACGAAGAATACTCAAAGCTCGGGCTCCCTTCGTAACTGGACCAGTAGACCATGAAGGCATTTTAAGCATCTTGTCACTCTCGAGGAACTCCAATGCTGCTTGTTGTGTATACAACTTGAGATTTGCACACTCCTCGATTGATGGCAAAAGCAGATAACTAAACCGAGGATCTCTTCCTATCATTTGCACAACCTCTTGATCACTCTCCATACCCATGGCCTTCATGACAACCATTATGGGGACCTTGGTTTTGAACATATTCAACTCTAAGTATATCTTTTCTTTCTCCATTTTTATAATTGTTTTGCTCTTCGTTTTTTCTGTGCTGCTGGTAACAGATGCTTGTACACAACCTTTTTTATCTGTATCAATGATTATCCTGTTCTTTGAGAGCTGCTCTTGAATTAAAATTACCTTCTCAGTGCCTTTGATTACAAAATATCCTCCAGGATCAAGTGGGCATTCTCCAAGTCTTGCTAGTTCGTCTTCATCTTTTCCATATAGCACACAACAACTGCTTCTTAGCATAATTGGCATCCTTCCAATGATAACATTCTTCTTTGTGGACACTGATGTCTGCCCATGACTTCCCGTTGTGTATTCGATGTTGACATAAATTGGAGCCGCGTAGGTAATGTCTGAAAGCCGGCATTTCTGTGGACATAGTTTCTCCGTTACAGCATCAAAAATCACTGATGGTTCACCAATGTGGACATCCCTGTACCTAAGATAAATATTAGGGTCCAATGTCGATCTAATCTCCTGATTCGCTCGGACAATCTTCTTTATTTCAGTTCTAACAAAATAATTGAACGAGTCCAAGTGTTGCTTCACTAATCCTCTCACCTTTAGGAATTCTGGAACAAGCTGATACTTGTCCACCATATTCTTAATGGGAGAAGCAAGGTGCTGCTTGTCAATTCCATGGCTCAAGTCGTCTGTCGTATTGGACATGGTAGAATCACAACCTATACCAGCTGCCAATCACTTTTCCAGCAGAGCAAAACCAGAAAAAATGAGATAGTAGCAGCAGCAAGGATGGGAGTCAAAACAATGCAAGATATTTCTTTTCCCCTGCCACAAAAAGGTATATAAAACGATTAACGAGGAGCTAATTCAAGAACAATTACACACAAATATACAAGTAGAAGATGCAGGTACTCACGAGGATTGAGGGGCATTTGGCTTACAAATTTATGCTTTATTACAACCACAATTTAAGCTAATAATTTCACAACTGGCCATTCCAACACAATGCCATTTATGGTGTGTTTGGTATGACGGAAAATGTATTTCTCTTTTACCTTGTTTGGTTACACTAAATATCTTGAAAAAAAATTTCCTCAAAATAGGAAAAATCCCCCAACCCACCCCCGCACTTATCCACCACCTAACCCCCCCCCCTTCCCCGTGACCCCACCACATAGTTGCACTCCGAATTCAAAAACCTCATAGAGTTTGCTTTGAATATATGCAAATGCTCTTAAAATTACATTTTCCAACTTGTGAACCAAGCACAAGAAAATGAGTAGGAAAATCACTGATTTTCTGAGAGAATATTTTCTAGGAAAACATTTTCCGTCATACCAAACACACCCTTAGAGAATCATAGAATTTCTTCTTAACAATGATAAGTAATCAGAAAATCATAGTATTTGTTGGCATCTATCCACCTTCTACCATCCAGAAATACAACATTAAGTACACAGAAGAAAAACTAAAAACAAAATTTGCCTAGCATGCATGTACTTCTACAATATACTCAATTTCTTCTCTTTATAGTTCAGCTTTTCAATTTTTTTTTCTTTCCAATTTCAACACATTCTTTTTTCTCATCTCCAACAAAATTAAAGCATTAATAAAATTGATAATCAAGAATCAAAGCTCTAAACTTTAAACAACTGAAATAAAAGGAAACTAGCTTACAATTTCAAGCCCACTTTTTTTTTCTTTGAGGGAAAGCTAATAATTTGATAATAATGATATATTTGATTCTTTCTATCACATTCTCATATGTAACAGTGAAGTTAAAGTTCTTTCAAATGGTGTAAATCAAGAATCCACAAGTACCAAAACATCAACAAATTTAAAGAATTTTTTTTTGTATATTTACATGAGAAATTTAAAACCCAAAGATTGAAACAACTGAAAATAAAGGCAAAGAGACTTACTATTTTTGCACCTCTTATTTTCAGAGCTATGTTCTAAGGGTTTAATAAAACCCAGCCAAAAAGCGAAGGCAAAAGGGTAAGGGTTTTAGGGGGAAAAAGAAAGAAAGCAAAAAAAATACTATAAGGAAGGATTAAATAATTCTTAGGCCATAAACCAGTTGAGAAAATTAAGCAGTTTACCAAAAATAAAAGCATATTTTGATATTTACATAAGTTTATTTTTGCAAATCTAATTTATTATATTACTCACAAAATATGGCAACAAGATTAAATTATTTTAGTATAGCAATCGATATATTATTTTATAAGTACCTATTATAGCATGAAATTATAATAGTTGGATTAATTGATGGAACTTTAAATTTTGCCTGTTCCTCAAATCCATCATCAATGCCGTTTAGATTTTTCTTAAAGCTTAAAAAATGAACATATATTTGAAAAATTATTCCATATATCTCATATTAGTAAAATCTGATAAAAATAATCATGCATTAAAATTCATGTATTACTAATCTATGCACTACAATCCATATATGACTTATTTCTAAACAAAACAATCTCTGAGTGTGGTATAAAAATAATACCATTATTATTGTAGAAATAATCACAAAATTGCTAATACCAAAATAAAAAATTAAATCAAATGCGAGAAAAAACAATCCCACATTTTGGCTCTGGATTATCTCCCTTGTCCTTGCAACCAAACGCCCCATGGGCTATATTTTACAAAGAGTAACTCTTTCTGTTACAGTATATATGAGAATATTTCTTATTCGTTCATATCAAAAGAATGATACCTTTTTATATTTTAAAATAAATCAATAACAATTTTACATATTAATGAAAAAATTTTATAGCCACAAAAATGTTGTGGCGTGTTTAAGACCATAAGTTTCAAAATTCTTATAGCTACGGAAACGTTAGGGGGCATTTAAGGCCACAAATTTCAAATGCCTTTCCTTTTTTTCTTTTTCTTTTTTTTTCTATTGATTCAGACTATGTCACATTATTGAACGGTACGAGTATGTAACAAAAATCCCAACTCTGACTGGAAAATCCTTGAGTCCTTAGACTTAAAAGTTCTTTGCTGGTGTGCAAAATGAAGAACAAGGTCTCAAGAGATAAAATAGAGGAAGAATTTGTATAATCCTGGAGCTTGATTTCAAACTAAAAATTTGGTTAGGTGATGAAAACTATCAGAGTTTCTACATATTAGCTAGTTTCAATACACTAATGAAAAAGTGTTGAATGGATATATTAAACTATACAACATAAGAACTCTAATAAATTGATTTAATCCATCCTCTTGGGATTGAATCTTTCTGTGAATCACAGAATAAACTTAACAAATATCTCACTCCTATAACACAGCACACAAATAACAAAAGTTCTCAAGATTTCTTAAGTTTTTTTTTTTTCATTAGTAAATTTCCTGCTCAAGACTTGCTGCACTTTTATCAAGTTGAAAAGCCTTGGCAATAACCTCAATTGCTATATCTCCGATCCGTAAACTGAATCAGCTGTGATCTCTTTTTGTGGGCACAATCATCGACCTTTAAAGCCAAGCAATCTCAAAGATCTGAGCTTAAGATTAATCCTTCTTAAGCATCTTCCGGCTCAGTATCATCCACATCATCTAAGGGTATATCTTCACTATTGTAATCAAAGGAAGGGTCCCTTGATTCTGGCATTTTATTAAGAAGATACTCAAGTTCTAGAAACTGTAAAAGGGCTTCTGTCTGAGGGTTCTTATAGAAACCATTAGCAACAGGTTGAGAATTAGGATCATTGTAGCATGGTGCATTCTGAACAAATTCAAACGGCTTCTTGGATCCTCTTGTCGACACCTTATTTCTTACAAACTGGCGGAATTGTTCTATGTCAAGATGTACAATATTATTATAGTTGGCACTCCTCTTTGTCAAGGGCCGGACAGCATTATACTTTCTTGTGATAGCCAACCATTCTTCATCAAGTTGAAGTTCATGGGGTCCTGGTCTGGACTCAATATCAATAACCTGCAAAAACTTTATACCAGGGAGACACTCATCGAGGGCAAGAAATTTCGTGCAACGACCATCCGTCTCATCATGCTGAACTAAAGCGGAAAATTTGCAGTGCAGATGTGCAGAAAACCAGTAACAAGGCCTCAACTTTCACAGTAATTTTGCAGCAGGTTTGCTTCCCAGAGTTCCTTGCCGAATCTCTTTCTCAAAATAAGGTTTTTGATGAAGAAGAGCTATCAAGTCCCCACAGTCGGTGATGCCAACAGGCCAGTCATGTGAAAGAAAGATATCAATTGGTTCTTCAATTTGCAAGAGATTGTGGACATCATACTCGCGAACGTTATATATCGATCAAATATCCCCTTCATTATAAGGCAGCTTCTCATAGTGCCGTTGATCGTAATGATGTTTGTTATAAATTCCGGAAAGGCCACCAATACGAATGTTTCCAAACTTGATTACACCAGAAAATCCAAGGAAGTATATATTATTAGGTGCTGTCCATCCTCCATAATACAGTTCCCAATGGTAATTCGATGCATCGTGGTTTCCTCCGATAAATATAGTTGGAATTAGCTCTATTTATCTCCTGAGTAATAATTCCAGAAAGAGTTCATGCTCCGGTATTTAGATGGCACATGTAAGCAAACTAGATATTTCTCATTCCTAACAGCCTGAAAGTCGCCGCAACATAAAAGGAGATCAATCGTTATATTCTCAACTTCCTGCATATGCAATAAGGTGGGATACACATTATCCAATTCTCCAGCATAAACCCGTCTACTGCTATCCTCATCTTTGTTGCTGAATACGTTTCCACAAACTTGAACGACAAGGATGGCCACCAGCTCACTAGTAAAAAGTGAAGGAAAATATTTTAACTATTAACTCAATGAATCTCTCAATTCTCTCTACAATCTCCACAATATGAAAATAACTAGCAGTAGAGCTGTACAAATCAAATTGCTAAACTACACCAAACCGACAAAACGAACCAAACCGGAAAAAAAAAGGGACCATTATAGGGTTGGTTTGGTTTTAACTAAAAAGAAGTCAAACCTAACCCAAACCGACCCAATTATATGTATACTACTTTTAAATTATTTTATACATAAAAATATTTAATAGAATGTAATTTATTAATATTTTCTTAATTTTTTTAAAAAATTTCTGATTTTCATTGTATTTAATGAAAAGCACCATACAACAACATCTGCGTGATAATTTGCAAACTTCCCCCTCAAAACTACTTGAATACCATTTGGTAGATTATGCACGTTCGACACAAATTTATACGCGTAATGTATTTTCTTCTATTTATAAAGTTGCTAGGCTAAGACCATTCCCCGGTCTATATATGCATATCACAATAGTACTTAATTCAACAAGGCATCTAGAATCCTGCTCTTCACTTGTTCTTATCAATTTTCACATAAAAATTTGAAGCAAAGCACTTTGAACACCTCAACCACGCACTAATCGCAGATCATATTGCGATAAAGAGTTAAAGAGAATGCAAAAGTTACAGAATCTAATAATACAATATCCTAGTTTTATGTCTCTAATAATTCTAGTCTGTGTCCTTTGATATACATGAAACTACCTATGATATATCCTTAATAATATGCAGTCAAAGTTATTGCAAGAGCTGCCTGAGGATGTTTTGAATATTGCAGATTCTTGTTCTGAAACTGAACCTCTTTTCTTGTGTGCATGTGCTAATTAATGTGCTGCAAAAAATTCAATGATCAAGAACCAATGTCAGTTCAGACTGTCATATGAAATTAAAGCTCAATCTGTGATTTGGATATCTTGAAAGTTGCCAACATACAGAATTAGGACAATTGCTTGGACACAGAGCCAATACAATATCAGATTACTACCACGAAGCAAGCTGCTCCATACATTTTGCATCAGATACAGAGGCACCATTGTATCTTATGCTACATTAGAACAGAAACATGGTAATCATCGTCGCATAAAACAAAAAGTGATGTTATAAATAAAGAAAAAGAAAAAATATAGGCAATCAGAACAGAGAAACCTAAGAGGAAGCAGGGTAGAAAACAAAGGTCAATTGATAAGGTGCGACAAAAAATTAACGAGAAACTAATTATACTGCTACTTTCAGAGCGGAGGCCTAAGATAAATAGGAAGCATCATACTCGAAATACATACGACACTATAGTCAAGCTTCCGCTAGTTTTAATCGCGGGACAATATTCATTGATTGGAGCTCCTGGATTAGGAGTTTGCATGCATAAGGCAACTTCATTGTAGACATATTTTCCCCATTCTTGCACATGGAACAAAATCCACTCTTCAGCTTGTAGTTGTAGTATCCCAATAAACCACATTTTCGGCAAACCTGAACCTCGAACGGATCACTTGAAATCATCAAACGCTCGTATATCAACATACTTGCACCATATGCAATCAAGCAATCACGTTCCATTTCTCCCACACGTAAACCTCCATTTCTACTCCTTCCTTCGGTAGGTTGTCTCGTCATCATAACACGAGGCCCACTCCCCCGAGCATGCATTTTATCTATGACCATGTGTTTCAGCTTTTGGTAATATATTGGTCCCATGAAGATGTATGCTTGTAGTGGCATACCAGTAATACCTGAATAAAGAAAGTCCTTGCCATTATAGCTGTAGCCATGTTTTACGAGAGTTTCACTGATAGCTTCAACCGTGTCTGCATGACCACTGGGTTCTCCGAAAGCGCTGCCGTAATGAAACCTACCACATGAAACTGCAGCTTTACTTCCAAGAAGCTCTATCATCTTTCCCACTGTCATTCGGCTTGGAAATCCATGAGGATTCATAATAAGATCAGGGCAGATGCCACGTTCAGAAAACGGAAAATCTTCCTGTTGTACAATGGTGCCACAGACTCCTTTCTGCCCATGTCTACTGCTGAACTTGTCACCAATCTCAGGTCTGCGGGTATGACGGATCATAAATTTGATGCTTAAATTGTTGTTTTCATCTGAGTGAAGAGCCACTCTATCAACGACAGCTGTCTCCCCTTCAGGGCCTTTATAAGTTTGTCTACTTGGCTTGTATGCACTATCCGGCAAGCCCATAGGAGACGTGACTGGCGTCAGCGTGACTGTAGGGGACTCCTTGTTGATATAGATATCATGAGGTCGAATAATTTCTCCTGGAGCAGCCATTCCATCATCATCCAGAATCTGCATCCTGTCAGCTTCATATCCTTGACGCTGTGGTTTAATTATTCTATCTGATGTCCCATTCTTATATTTCTGACATAAGGCTGAGTATTTTTTCATCACTATGCAACGTCCAAAACCTCGATCCAAAGAAGACTTGTTCATTACTATTGCATCCTCAATGTCATAGCCACTATAACTCATCACAGCAACAGTGGCATTCTGACCAGCCCCTAGTTTATCATACCCAACCAGCTCGATAGTTCTTGTAGTCAGTAAAGGGCGTTGAGGATACACCAAAAAGTAGAGCAAACTGTCCATGCGATTCAACTGGTTATAGGCAATGTTTCCCATTGCCTGCTTGCCCATAGCACACTGATAGGTATTCCTAGGGGACTGATTGTGATGAGGATAAGGTATCAAACCGGCACAAACACCTAATATTGTGAAAGGCTCAATCTCAATATGAGTTGTCTCTGGTGTGGCCTCCTTTTCATATAGAGCAATCAATGAGTTGTTCTCCTCGTTGACATCAAGATATTCTATCAAACCATCCCTTAGAAAGCTGTTGAAGTCACGCACACCATCCCTCAACTCTTTCATGTGCTGCTCCTTGATCCTGGAAACACCTTTGTCAGCAATTACAAGTGGACGACAGACGCGTCCACCGTCTGAAGCAATGTAGATGCAACGCTGCTTTTCATTCACAAAGATGCTTACAAACTCCCCGATTTTACCAGCCCTCCGTAGCTTCCTCATTCCATTAGCAAATCGTTGTGGATACTTGTGCTTGCCTAGAATAAGTCCATTTAATATGATGAGATAAGAACTTGGCATGTGAAGTTCTTCTGCTGAAAGTTGTTCCAAGTCCTCAACACCCAAGCAGTAGCACAAAAAACTAATAGGGCGCTCATCCTCATCGGTCGTAACATGTGTCATCAAGGCCAGGTTTTTCACCAATCCACAAGCTTCACCTTCTGGGGTATCACAAGGGCAAAGCATGCCAAACTGGCTAGGTTGCAGTGCTCTAGGACCACTAACTTTTCTAGACTTTTCGAACTGTGGTGAGATCCTCGTCATGTGGCCCAACGTTCCGATGTATGATAACCTAGCAACTACCTGAGTCATGCCTTTCCTGTGCATCCTAAATCGTTTAACATCCCAGTTGCCTGTAGATAGGGTTCTCTCCAGGCCCTCAGTAATACCCTGATATCTGCCTATAAAACTTAAAATGTCCAAAGCATTGGGGCTAGCATCAAATTCCTTCCTAACTTGATCATTCATCGTCTTGAATAAATCCTCAAAAAGGAGAGACAGTAGCTGACCGGAGAGCTCCAATCGTTTGTTCCCCACATAGTCCTTGTCATCCATTGCATCCTTGTTTAAAATTGCTTCCATCAGGCGCCTCATCATTACTGCAACATAAATGCATTTTTTGCGGAAATTATCCTGATGGACTGGAACATTTGCAAGAAATATGTCACGAAGAATACTTAAAGCTCGGGCTCCCTTCTCAACTAGACCAGCAGAATATGAAAACATTTTAAGCATCTTATCACTCTCGAGGAACTCTAATGCTTGATGTTGCGCATACACGTTCAGATTTGCACACTCCTCGATTGATGGCAAAAGCAGAGCACTAAACCGAGGATCTCTTCCTATCATTTGTAGGACCTCTTGATCGCTCTCCATACCCATGGCCTTCATGACAACCATTATGGGGACCTTGGTTTTGAACATATTCAACTCTAAGTATATCTTTTCTTTCTCCATTTTTATAATTGTTTTGCTTTTTGTTTTTTCTGTGCTGCTGATAACAGATGCTTGTACACAACCTTTTTTATCTGTATCAATTATTATCCTGTTCTTTGAGAGCTGCTCTTGAATTAAAATTACCTTCTCGGTACCTTTGATAACAAAATATCCTCCTGGATCAAGTGGGCATTCTCCAAGTTTTGCTAGTTGTTCTTCATCTTTCCCATATAGCACACAACAACAACTTCTTAGCATAATAGGCATCCTTCCAATGATAACCTTCCTTGTTGCCAATGATAACTGCCCTTTTCCTTTCGTTGTGTAGTCAACTGTGACATAAATTGGAGCCGCATAGCTAAGGTTGGATAACCTGCATTTCTGTGGACTTAGTTTCTCAGTTACACCATCATAAATCATTGACGGTTCACCAATATGGACATCCCGGTACCTAACATAAATATTGGGGTCTCGTATCGATCTAATCTCATAATTCGCGCGGACAATCTTCTTTATTTCTGTCTTAACAAAGTAATCGAAGGAAGCCAAGTGTTGCTTCACCAATCCTCTCACCTTTAGGAATTCTGGAATAAGTTGATACTTGTCCACCATATTCTTAATGGGAGAAGCAAGGTACTGCTTGTCAATTCCGTGGCTCAAGTTATTTGTTGAATTGGACATAGTAGGATCGCAACCCGAACTCATTGTCAACCAATGGTCCTGCACGACAAACCAAAAACAATAAGTTTGTGGCAGCAAAGAGGATCAGAGTCAACAATGCAACATGATATCTTTTCACCCTGCCAAAACAAGGTATAGAGCACAATGAATAGGGGGCTAATTCAAGAGCAATCACAAGCAAATCTATAAGTACAACCATTGATCATCACTAGCAGCTTGTATCGAGAAAGCAGTTATACACAAGAATCCACGATTTGAAATTTATGGGTTCTTACAACGAACTTAAGTTAATATACAATAATAAGTAAGTTCACATACAAATATTTCTAGATATTTAGTGGATATTTTAATACACATACAGGATTTGAGCAATAGTTACTGGTCCCATGAACCCGCACGTAACCCTCTGGGTCCACCCCTAACAAGCATGAGTAGCATTTTTATTTAAAAAAATTGCTTTATTACAACCTCAATTCAAGCCTAAAATTTAATAGCTGGCCAATCCAACATTGTACTATCAAGAGAATCATAGAATTTGTTGGCATCTCTACTTATTATTCTAACATCTAGAAATACAACTCAAGTACATAGCACGCATGTATTATTTTGATAAGGTACTCAATTTCTTCTCTTTGTGGGATTACACTGGGTAGTGACCAAGACTCAATTTCTTCTCTTTGTAGTTGAACTTTTAAATTTTTCTTCTTCTTCCAATTTCAAGACATTATTCTTCTCATCTCCAAAACATGGGCTGAGCTAGGGTACCACAAGGGGATTCGAAACCCCCTCATTGAAAAACTACATTATATATACGAGGTTTTTTTCTATAGATAGTAAATGTTGAATCCCTTCCCTCTTCATATCTTTATATTTGAATTCCTTTAGTAAAATTTCAACTCTGCCACTATTCCAAAATTGTGAATAAATGAAATAAAAGGAAATTAGCTTACAATTTCAAGCCCTAATTTTGCCTCCAATAGCTGGCTATGGTCTAGTGGTAAGAGCGCAACATCAAGTGCACACGTCATGGGTTCAAACCGTGCTATACACAAACATATTTAATTTTTAAAATCAGTAAGCCGATGTACGGTTCAGCTGACCAATAGTTTCAGTTCAAACCCTTATTCATATTAAGAAATTCATTAAAAAAAAAATCAGAACCCAATTAATAATACATAATGTCACTATCCTTATATTTAGAATTCTTCATAAAGTTCAAATCATGGTTTCGCCTCTGATTGAAGTTGAAGTTCTTTCTTATGAGTTATGACAATGTTGATTCATTCAACTTGCAAATCTTATGAATTTTATGTTTAGATGAGAAATAAACTGAAATTAAAGAGGAAAGAAGCTTACAATTTAAAGCGCTTTGGTCTACGTGATGATGTGAAGAGGCGCCGCATAAAAGAAGACAAAAGAAAAAGTATCAACTGGGGAATCGATCTTGGTTTCTTAGGTTAAAGAAACTTAAGATTAACCAATTGTGCTATTTAACCTTATTGAAATATTGGGCCCAAAAACTACTATTAATACTCGTTCTATAAAATATGTATATAAAATATCTAATTTTACGACAAGATCATGAGTTCACGTGCATCATATTTAAGTAAATATATCCAGTGATATATAAGACAAAGTTTATATTTAAGGGAAGAAAAAAGAGAAGACCGAGCTCTATAAGTTTGATATTTATATTTGGCCAAGCTTTTGGGAGAAAATAAGTGTTTCTTATAAGCTAAAAAAGTAGTGATTCCCCCAAAACACTTTTTTGAAAATTACTTTACAGAAAATACATTTGGAAGCAATTTTTAATAACTTGGCCAAACACTAATTGCTACTCAAAAGTATTTTTTAAATTAATTGATCAAACACAAATTATTCTCACTAAAAGTACTTTTTTATAAATAATTTAAAAATAAGTTGATTTTAAAAATTTGGCCAAACAGACTTTTAAGCAAAAGTTTGATATATAAGAGAAGAAGAATAGAAGACCGAATTCTATTAGGCATTGAATTTCCAACTCGTCCACTATTAATTTATAGTTTCAAGTCCTAATTGTGGATTGAGGCAAACATTCATGCGTTTGGAGAGAGAGAAAAAACTAAAATATGTAGTCCACTATTATTATTATTCTTTGCACATAGATTTAGTTGATTTATGCAAAAATATTTTTAGTTCACTACTCAGATTTGAGCAACTTACACAAATGATTACATTTTGGGGGGTTTTTTTTAGGCATAGCTATACTTTTGCTAATTATATTTCGTAGCTACAGTAATGTGTATTTAAATTCGGTTGTATTTCGCTATATTCAATTCAATTCAGTTGTATTCATTCGTAACTACTTTTACACTATATTCAATTTATTGTATTTAAATTCGGTTGTATTCAAACAACATAAATGCAAAAAAATACAAGGATATTCAACTATATACAAAATTCACTGTATTCATTTGTTTACAAAAAAAAAAAAAAAATCTCCTTCAAAATACAAGAGAAAAATACATAAAGAAACATTGTATTTTATACTACAAAAAAATGATGCACTCAAAATACACTCGGATTTGACATACAAGAAATAAAATACACTTCAAATTTACTATATTCATTTGTATACAAAAAGATCTCCTTCGAAATACAAGCGAAAAACACAAAATACACTTTAGATCTCTGACGAAATACAAAATACACTGTATGTATACAACAATACAGTGTATTTTCCGGTCAGATCTGGGCCTTACCGATCTAATCCTTTTTCGATTAGTGTGTGGCGGCGGCAGTTAGAACTCGGCGGAGAAGATGGAGAGAACACGATGACTCTGCCATTGATGAAGAAGACGAGGTCATATCCATTCAAATCAACACAAATCCACACAAAAATCAAATTAACTATTAACAATCCAAAACCCTAGGGTTACGAAGTGGACATGTAGATACACAATATACAACGAATATATGTGTATATATGTGTGTGTACGACGACGGAGACGGTATTTAAGGGTGGTTCGACGGCGATGACGGCGGCCATTAGACTCGCCGGAGAAGATGGAGAGGAACACAGAACCAGCCGTTAGAGAGAGAGAGAGAGAGAGAGACTAGACGATGAGGGAAGAACTAGAGTTAGAGAATGAGAGAGAGAGTTCCAGACATTAGAGAGAGACAGAGAGTGTTACACTCACTTACACCTTAGATGAATCTCATAAGAAGAGGAAGGTGAAGAATTTTAGAAGGTATAACAGAATTGTCAAATTTAACACAATTCATATGATATGTGCGCTTCCCAACGATAACATAGCTTAAAAGACAAATTAAACCGTTAAGTTTTGTTAAAGCAAGGCGCACAATGAGTATAATGAGCTTGAATCGTAATAACTACTAGGGCTGTGCATGTTAACGGTTAAACCAATAACCCGAACCGATTATTAAGTTATTGGGTTAATGGTTCGGGTTAATGGATTACCGGTTCGGGTACCGGATGGTGTTTTTGGGTTATTGGCTTATTGGGTCGGGTTGCGGGTTGACCATTTTTGTTAACGGGTTACCCGATAACCCGATAACAATTTAATTAATTACACTTCTACCCTTTCATATATATTAAGTCACTTACACTACAATTAGGGTTACTTCATTTCATTTCATAAAACGCCTCTCTTTAAGCCTCTCTTACATCTTACTCATTCATGATGATTCTCAAGCCCCTCAAGCAGATTTGCTTGTACACTGTGATCTTGGATCTAGGCTGTTTATTAGGTGAATAAAGTTACTTTCTTGATTTATTTGATTCGGTATTGCAGTGCTTCTTTCTAAATACTGAAAGGTAATTTCCCAGTTTCCATTATGACTTCCTGATTTGCCTTGCAAATTGCAATCAGTGTGATGACACTATCAGCCTTCTATTTACTCCCTTCTCTCCGTTCTTTTGTTGTGTGAAATCTTAACGGTTAAACCGATAACCGAACCGATAACATACAACAACCGATTAACCGATAACCCATTAACCGATATTTTAACGATTCTTTATCGGTTTAATATGTCTACAAACCGATAACCATTAAGTTAAACCGATAATTTTAAAATCCGAACCGAACCGAACGATATGCAGCCCTAATAACTACCACTAGTTCTATATGTTCCACGCATACTGGAATTTATCGATAATATCCATGTCATAGATATTTTCATATATACTTCCTTTTTTTCGCTTTGGTGCTACCCTGAATCTGTTGAAGAGATATATAATCTCCTGTGATTAATTATAATTTTAATATCAAAAAATAATTCTATAAAATTTGACTTAATTATTAACCGACTTTTATGTTGTTTCATGATTTTTTTTGTTTAAAAGGGTCATGACTAAAATTAAAGAGCAATAGTACTTCATAATCATTGGGTTTTTTTTTTCCAGTAACGTTAAATTGTTTATGCCACTAATCTTACTTTTAGTCCGCGTAAACTGTAATGAACTTTTCTCGCTTTAATTTAAAAGTCAATATTTTGATTGAGTAATTATTGGAATTAACTAGTTTCGACCTTGTGTTGTGTCTTTAAATTTCAAAAATCATCATCGGAAAGGTCTTTGTGCCACACTAATTTTGGCCACAATGGCCCAAATGAGGGTAGTTCAATAAATTCACATGAATATCTAGGTTAAATTAAATAATTTATGCTTGATCTATGTCATTTCTACCCTTTCCTCCCAAAGTTCATTAATTCAAAATTTGCATGGAAATTCTACAAGTAAAGATTATGATGGTCTTTATATAGGTGTGGCCAAATTTGGGCCAAATTAATGTGATAATTTAGCAGCTCTCTTTTTATTAAATTTCATGCTGATTATGTCACATAAATAATTAAGATGAACGAGGCTGTAATTAGTGTGCTAATTACAGGATGGAAAAGGCTTCTCAACTTTTTATATACTGGATAAGCAAGAATAAATTAAAAATGTTTGTATACAAAGTTACTGCTATTAATTAAGGAAAAATACATAAATTCCCCAACGTATACTCGGATTAATTATATTTATGACGCACCCAACCTTTGCAAGCGACCTATTACCCCTCCCCCCCCCCCCCCCCCCGGCCCCGGACTTATTTTTTCTGTATTTTTGTACCATTTACGACTGACGTGGCAAAAAAAAATTATGGCGAGTGAAAGCAATAAAAATATTTTTTATATTTTAATAAAAAATAATTTTTAAAAATTTATTTATATTTTATCCTCTCACCCACCTCCACCCTCCCTTTCTTCCACATTTCAATTGTTAAGTGAAATTTATTTTTCTCTTTCTTCTTCTTTCTCTTTTTTCTCTTTCTTCTTCTTTCTCCTCAACCACTGCCGCCGCCGCCCCGCCGCAGCAGCAGCAGCAACAGCACCAATATGAAAATGGGTCTGACCCATTAAAACATAATGCCATTTCGGTGGAGGAGATATTTTGGTGTTTGATTTGCCTTCAAATGAATGTGTGTGTTAATGGAGGAAAAAAATGAGTTGAATGCGTGTGTGTTAATGGAGGAAGAAAATGAGTTTTAATGGAGGAAGAAAATGGGTTGAATGTTTCTTGAAAATAAGATCTTTATGATTGATGATTAATTTTGTCTGACTTGCTTGAGGACAAGCAAAGATCCTAAGTTGGGGGTATTGATGTGCCGCGGATTTGTGCCACATTTGACGCTTTTTTACTATGAAGTTTGGTTGTTTTCAAGTAAGTCTGGTTCTTGTTAATATGTTTTGTTGTGTTTTAGGTAAACAATGGCCCAAAAGCAAAAAGCAAAGAACAACAGAAAAATCTGCCAGAAATGAGAATCGACGGTCCGTCGATCAGTCGACGAACCGTCCTTTGAATCGTCGACAAGCCTGATTTTCCAGTGATGACAAGTTGAAGACGACAAAGGACGGAGGCATCGACGAAGCGTCGAACTGATTGACATTTCGTCGTTTGTGTCGTCAAGAAGAATCTCTCAACAGAGGAGAAAAGACGGAATACTCGACGGAGCGTCGAACTGGTCGACGGCACCATCGAACGGTACACAGTGCTGAAGTTACAAAAGACAAATAAATCGACGGATCGTCGAATGATCGACGGTCCGTCGATCTTGCTATCGGGGCACTTTTGTCAGTTTTCTGTTGTGCGTTTTTTAAGCCTATTTAAAGAACTTTTTGCTTTTGGGCCATTGTTTACCTAAAACACAACAAAACATATTAACGAGAACCAGACTTACTTGAAAACAACCAAAATTCTTAGTAAAAAAACGTCAAATGTGCCACAAATCTGTGGCACATCAATTAAATTGAATGTGTGTGTTAATGGAGGAAGAAAATGGGTTGAATGTGTGTGTGTTAATGGAGGAAGAAAATGAGTTAAAAAAATGGGTTGAATGTGTGTTGTTAATGGAGGAAGAAAATAGGTTGAATGTGTGTGTATGTATATTAATGGAGGAAGAAAATGGGTTGAATGTGTGTGTGCTAATGGAGGAAGAAAATGGGTTGATGCATTTCTTGAAATGAAGAAGAAGAAGAAGGGTTTAGTGATGAAGAAGAAGAGTTTAGTAATGAAGAAGACAAAAATTAATGGTTTAATGGTTAATTAGTGTAAATATAATTAATAAAAGAAAAAATAAATGAAAACAAAAAAGGAAAAGTGGCAGTACCGTGGCATCAGCGTGGCACCAATGTGGCGGAGAGTGTGTGTCACGACCCGCCCAGTGGGCAATGACGGACACCCGGAGCTGACTACCGAGCACCACGCATCATGCTACTATCGTCTTAACCTGTACACGTATAAACTCCATAAAACATGTCCACATATATATATATACATAAGCCCTCGCGACGGCAAAAGAATAATATACAGAATGTACAATGAGGGTTACACAACATCCACTACCCACACATGAGTGTCTACGAGCCTCTAACTAAAATTCTGAAGTCATGAAGACGGGACAGGACCCCATCATATCCAAGTATGAACACAAAAGAATACATCAGAAACTGCACCTCCGGAGTATGGAAGTGCTCCGGTACAAGCTGGTCTGGCTCCTAGGAAGCTGAATCGTCTCCCTGTCTACCTGTGGGCATGAACACAACATCCAAGAAGGAAAGGGACGTCAGTACGAGCAATGTACTGAGTATGTAAGGCATGCATCATAAAATACAAGAGAACAGGAAAATAAAATAAAGATAAGAAGATAACCGGCGACTGCTTGCCTCTTAAGGCGGAGTCATGCATGCAAGCTCGTAAAAATGTCACCATATCATGTATTGCTGCGGAACGTGCAGCCCGATCCATATATCATCATATATCAATAATTTGCCGCGGAACGAACGGCCCCATCCATTACCCATATATCCCGCGTCCGGGCATCCCGCGTCCGGGATGATATCATAAGATACCAACTGATCAGGTGGTTATGCGTCTATAGCGCCTCACCTTTCCCCATATCCCCTATATAAATATACATATCATATACACATATAATATACGTAGCATGCATGAGAGCCCAAACAAAAATGCACTTTATCAGAGTGACGTAAGGTCGTGAACCTCCGATTACATTATGGCGTCGTCCTCACCGTAAGTCTCACCTTGAAAGAACTAATATTTTGAGGTGAGGCAACAAGGACAAATAGTATCAATGAAATCATAAGCATAGAAATATCTACATCATGAAGTCATCATTGTCGTATTTATCGTTATGGAACGTAACTCGTAAGAAGTTCTCAAAGTTCTTCAAACTTCATCTTTAGGGATGTAAGGTCATGGAAGTATAGGGAAGAAATTATGAAACAAGAGTCATGCCTTTGAAGGAAAGGGAATAGCCTTACATACCTTTTTCGTTTAACTAATCTATCGCTTGCTTATTCTCCTTTGATGCTCACGTTTCTACCTTCAAGAGAAGTCGTATGAACATTAGCCAATCGATTACTTAAATGTGCTTACTAAAGCTAAAGAAAATTGGGCAGCATTTCCTTTGTTTATACTACTTTCCCCATATTCTATATCAACTCCCAAACGTTCATAACAACATTCACAATATAATAGACAAAAATCATCATTCATCTACATTATCCGCATTTCACAATTCGTCTTCAATTTCTCCATAATTGTGGTTATAGTTCACTATCACGTTTTCCCATATATAATACTTATTTCATGGTCTAAATGTCATTCACAACATACTTACAACCACAACATACGAATATTCATAATTCGATCCAAACCTTTACCCAATAATGTCACTATTCACACATTCATGACCCATTTCCTATATTTTTCTACAATCCATGTGTTTTTAACTTTCACCACCTTAAACAACCAAGAATGATCATAAAACTCACCTTAGATAATGGATGAATAAACCTTGAGTGGGAATTTCTCTTTTTGTATAAAAAACCCCAGTCTACCTCCTTTGAGATTTCTTGGTGTAGATAAACTTTTATTAGGTTTCATACACTTGATTTCGTGGTTTTGGTGTAGTTGATCATGGATTTCCCTTGGTTTCTTGTGGATGAATAATGGAGAGTGTTCTAGAGGTTTCTATGACCAAAATGGTGAAAATATGATTTTTGGGTCGAGTTTGTCTATATATAGTGGTCCAGAAAATTCTGGACCGACACAACATGCGGCAAGCTTTGCTAGACGCAAAGCATGCTTTGCGAGCCGCATGTTGTGTCGCAGACCGCGCACAACACCAATTTTCATTGTCACACTTTGATGTGCAACTGCGTGGCCGCAAAGCGTATTTGCTGCTCGCATGTTGCGCCGCAAAGTGCGCCAGAATGTGATATTTTACCCAACTTCCACCGAAACTTAACTCCGATGATCCGACAAGTCTTAAACCTTCCCGAGGCTTACTAAACATGGTTTTTCTCCATTATATACCCAAGATGGACATATCTAACCCCATGGCCTCGAAAAAAAATTATCCTACTTCCCAAGGCTAGGACAATTAGCATTCGGCGAAACTCAACGTATGAAAATGAGAGGTGTAACAGTGTGCAACACTCTCCACTGTGCAACTGGGCTTCAATTTTTTTTTTTTTGCCACGTCAGTAAAAAAATTGTACAAAAATACAGAAAAAATAAGGTCAGGGGAGTAATAGGTCGCCCGCAAAGGTTAGGTGCGACATAATTAATCCGAGTATACGTTGGGGTTTTTTTTTTATGTATTTTCCCTATTAATTAACATGCATTTGTATTATTCACTTGGAAACTTTAAAAAACATACTTGACTCTTTTTATGAAATTCGTACTGTATATTCATTGTTAGAGTAAATACAAAAGTACAAGTTATCTTGTTGTGTTAAGATCATAAATTTGTGATCTTTGGAAAATCAAACAATTAGTCAAATAGGGTAATAAAAAGTGTGAACCTCAAATCTATCTTTTTAACTTAATCTTAATTTTAGTTATTTCTTTACCGCGTTATAATCATCAACAACAGTTTTATTGTCGGAAGGAACCAAGAAGGTCCACATGTTGATTTTCCTTTAATTATAGAGAACCTTTCAATACTTTATGCTAAATTGTTAAATCAAATATGGAATTTCTTTGATGTGTAAAGCTGGTTTCAGCTGAAACTTTTAATTTCAGGAAGTTGTTTCATAAAATTGATTTAACTTGAAATCAAGAAATTTGAAGAATTCTGTTAAGGTGTTACTTTATGTTGAATAGTTGTCAAATGTCTATACTACATTTGTTTTCTTGCCTTTGCTTAAGAAAAAAACAATATTGTTGGTGAATTAGTTGTAGTTGCTTCCAGTGTCACGAGAGATACAGTAGAGAAAGAAAAACATCCTGAGACCACTAATTTCCTTTTTTGATTATGACGTCTGAAACTAAGGACAAATTATAATGGCTGATTTAGAATTTCAAATTATGAGTTTTTATAGTTTTTTCAAATTAATATATAATAATAATTATAATATTTGATAGATCTCTTAACGCATATACATGATCTCGACAAAAGTTATTGAGTTCACGTTAACTAGTATGTGTCATATGCTAGCTCCCCACTATCTGAAATTGTCCATAAAAAATAAAAAAATAAAAAAATTAAGCATGCACTTTTTTTCAAAGAGTGTAATATTTATGCACTGATACTATAAAATAATTGGTACTCGTTCGTATTTAATAAGTGGACTTAATTAGTGATATGCTAAGTAAGATAGAGTATTACATGTTAAACACACTAATAATTGTCTAAGGAAAGTCAATTGATACTCCTTCCCCATAAAATTATACTGATTAAATAGATCAAAAATATTTTTTCAGTATTATATACTTATATGTGAAATCTTCTTGACACTTTGTATATATATTTCTTTACATTTTGACTCCCCTCGATAAAAATTCTGACTCTGCTACAGAATAATATGTTAAAATTACATTGATACTGTAAAAATTTACACATTTGCATTACACATAAGCTAAATCCTTTCCCTATATATTGAGTGCTTAGATCTCTAGCTAGTTATCGAACGAAGCAAAAAGTTATCTAGCTTTAAGAAAACCAAACAAAAATGTTTTCTTCTTCTTCTTCTTTTAATTTCTTAGCAGCAGTATTCTCTTTGCTTGTAGTTTTCAGCTTTTTCACCAAATCAAATGCTCAGTTGAATTCTGATTTTTATTCATGTACATGTCCAAATGTTTCCAACATTGTCCGAAGTGTACTTCAGCAAGCTTTGAAATCTGATGCACGGATTGGTGCTAGCCTCATTCGACTTCATTTCCATGATTGTTTTGTTAATGTAATGTTGCCAATATTTTCTTGTCAATTTTCTAATTCTTTCTCATTGGCAGTGACGGATAAGTAAGATATATACACATTTTAGAACTCATTCTCTAACCTGGGGCTAGAGCCATCGTTACGCAGTTACGAGTTCAGTAGAACTCAGTCGTTTTGACTCAAATTCTGCATTTATGTTTAAAAATTCATTTATATGCATTAACTCATATTCTATCCAGAAGTTAGTAAGCAAAAAAAATTATGATCCAGAACCTATAAACTAAAAATTCTAAACCTGCTTGTGCTCAAAACCCGTACGATGTTTGAATTCTGAATCCGCCACTACTTTTTATATGATCTTGAAACTTGAGCTGATTTCTAAGGAGATTAATCTTCTTTTTTTTCCCTCCTTTTTTGTTAACGAGCAGGGATGTGATGCATCAATATTGTTGGATAATAATGCAACAGCCAAAATAGTGAGTGAGAAAGATGCAGCTCCAAATGCTAATTCCCTGAGAGGTTTCAATGTTGTTGACAAAATTAAGACTGCAGTTGAGAATTGTTGCCCCGGTGTTGTCTCTTGTGCTGACATTCTTGCACTTGCTGCTGAAGCCTCAGTTTCTCTGGTAGGTGACATTATTCACTTATTAGTAATAATTTTGGATGTTTAATTTTGTCATGACATAACATGCAAATACTAAAAATCATTATTTACAAGTTGAAGTTCAGCGTGCTTTGCTTTACTATGTTATATGAACTTTTCAAAAATGTTGTTATATTCGTGACAAATTTTTCAAAAAATACACTATTTTTCCAGGATTACTATACACTTTCATCGATATTTCGGGAGAGTCCGAGCAACATCGTTTGCAGATACTGAACTTTACTATGTATTTGAAACACTAATGAAATATTAAAGAACTTGCTTGCTTAAGGACTACGGAGACGAAACTAAGGCCCCGTTTGTCCATAGATACCAAAAAAAATTCACTTTTTTTTTGGAATTTTGGAGTTGAAGTTGTGTTTGGCCATAGTTTTTGAACTTGTAGTTTTTGGTGAAATATAGTTGTAAAAAGGCGAAAAAAGTGAATTTTTTTCTGAAAAAACAAGTTTTTTGAGTTTTCATGGCCAAACGCTGATTTCGGAAAAAAGTGAAAAAAAATACAGAATAAAGTGAATAATTTTTATGGCCAAACGGGGGCTAAAATTTTGAAATTAAAAAAAGGCAGCTTACTAGTTATTGGATTCTAGATAAATAATTTATACATATTAAATGATTTTTTTAAATACAAATACAGAATCTGAACCAAAGTTACTAATTTTGGTCAAATCGGTAAACACACAGATAGTTCTGTCCCTGTTAAGGAGTTTATTTCAAGTTGAATAGTTATTTCACTTGCAAAACTTCAACTTTTATTTCCAAATAAAAGTTACAACCTAATAATGAAACAAATCTTTTTTCAACCATGTACGACCAAATATTGTCCAAACGATTATCATCTTTTTCTTTTAAAATGTTAAGAAGAGCTATAAAGTCTTTTTTTTTTTTTTTTTTTTTTAAATCTCATTATTTTAATGGGGTGCAGGCAGGTGGTCCTTCATGGAATGTGTTACTGGGAAGAAGAGACAGCAAAATTGCAAATCAAGCCGGAGCTAATACTTCTATTCCTTCTCCTTTTGAAGACATAAACAACATTACTACAAAGTTTTCTGCCGTTGGGCTTAATATTACTGATTTAGTCGCTTTATCAGGTATTACGGTTTTATAATATCAAGTTATCCAAAAAATAATTAAAATAAATGTACATAAAAAATGAGATTATAGCATAAAGCAGCTTACCAGGTACAACAAATTATAATATTATTGATACTGATAAATTAAATCAATGTATAAGGGGGTGTTCGGTGTGATGAAAGTTATCTTTTCAGGAAAATGTTCTCTGTTAGGAAATAACTTTTGGGTATTCAATTATCACAACATTTTCTATCAAAACACTCTTTAATTTGTTCAAATTCTTATCAACTTTTCCTGTATGTTTCATAAATAAATATTTTTCTGATCACTAACCAAACACCGAAAAATACTTTTTATGGAAAACATTTGACATGAAAATAACTTCCGACACACTCTCAGAATATCAACGAGCGATATTTCAGGCATTAGCAATATAGGTTGACTATATGAATCATCAACTGTATAACTACAAGAAAAAAAGTATTAATGATAATATTAGTCATTAATTTGTCGTTAAATAGTCCATAGCTAATAATTTTCGTTAATCTGCCCCCTGGATTAACTACGAACTTTTGCTATTCAGCGATAAAATTTGTATGTATTAATATACAATTTTGTTGACATTATGTTTTTCCCTGCATTAGGTGCTCACACATTTGGACGTGCAGAATGTCGTGTATTCAGTGTGCGGCTTTACAATTTCAGTGGCACTGGAAATCCTGATCCCACATTAAACAAAGCTTACTTAGCCAAATTATTGAAAATATGTCCACAAAATGGAAGTCCAACTGCTTTGGCAAATCTTGATCTTACAACTCCAAATAAATTCGACAACAATTATTTTGCAAATTTGCAGAATAACAAAGGTCTTTTGCAGTCAGATCAAGAGTTATTTTCAGCAAATGGTGCATCAGCAGTTTCCACTATTGTTATCACATTTAGCACTAACAAAAATGCCTTTTTTCAGAGCTTTGTGGAGTCAATGATTAATATGGGGAATATTAGTCCATTAACAGGGACTAATGGAGAAATTAGATCAGACTGTAAGAGAGTCAATTGAAGGAAGTTTTATTTGTTTAGATTAATTATTAGTGCATTCCGTTATTTCATCTTATTGTAACATAATTATTAATAACTATTTGAGGATTGGGATTTTAATTTGATGGGTTTGGCCTCTATGCTCTTATGAATTATGATCACTGAATTTTTACACTTTTGAAATTATGTATTAACAATTTCATATACATTGAAATTTTAGTGATTTTTGATTTATCCAAACCATTGTTTTAAAAGGCAGTGTCAGGACTCGCTCCGGGGCTCGCCTCGGGGCAGGGCAGTGGCAAAACGCCCTGGGGCTAACGTGCGGGGCTTAGTTCCTATGAGGCTTACGCCCTAAGCGCCCAATCGTACGCCCTAAACACGCCTAACGCCCAATGCCCAGGGCTCGCCTAACAGTTCTTACACAAATTATATTTTAAATTCCTTAATTAAAATCATTCACCCTCATAATTGTTTAACAAAATAATGATACTTAATAGTTTTTCATCTATAGAAATAGAAGATTGGGTGTAACTCATATAACAAGTCGTAGTATTAGATATTTACTATTTGAGAACATCGTGAGGGTGAATATCACTTAATTTAAAAAAAAAAAAAAACACATAGCGGAATTGTACATTTTCACTTGTCATTGGTCATAAGTCCTATGTATCAGAATTATCATATAATTTTATTTTTTGTTCATGAAGAAGTTATGTTTTAATTGTAATATTGATAAATTTTATTGATTATTTGCTTATAGGGAGATAAAATGAATAGTATGATAGTAATAGTGTTTTAAGAAACTGTGTTTTTTTCCGTGTTTGAAAGTTAAAATGTTAGAATTGTTTTTCATTTCATAATAGCTTCTATTTCATTGTATTGTTTATACTTGTAAAATTATGTTATATATAATTACAAGTTATAGGCGGTGTATAATGGATTGCTTTGATCATTTTTTTGTGAGGATCAAGCGCGCGCGCGCGCGCTCACACACACACACACACATACATACATACATACATATATATATATATATATATATATATATATATATATATATATCATTTATTTACAGTTTTCTTTTATTTTTTATGTAATTTTACCTATTTAAAAATATTTGTTGTAATTATATTATTTTAAGAAATACTAAAAATTAAATACCCATGGGGCTTACGTCTCGTCGAGGCGTATGTAAAACGCCCCCGCCTTTTAAAACACTGATCCAGACGTCGCGTCAAAAATGTTGGGTTTGGTTGAACCCAATAACTACGCTCTCCATCGCCACTATTTGAGGAGTCAAACATTTTATTCTTTGACAATAATCTCCTCAACTATATTATGTATCACTGAACTATTACACGTTTAGAATTATATAGTCAAAATAGGATACCATATCGAAGATATCGGGTTCGATCAAATCCTACAGTAATTACTCTCTCCGTCCGCCACTATATGTTAAGTCAAATTGTTTTTTCTCTGTAATTATTGACCAGCGCAAAACACAGTATAATTTCCTTAACCACTTCGCTAGTCAAAAATAATATAGTTTAAGATCATACATATATATATATATATCGACGTCGCGAAAATGTTGGATTTAGCTGAAGTGCTGAACCCACTAAATTTCTCAACTGGACTATGTACAACTGATCTGAAGCCCAATAATTGGGGGCTTAGCAGCTTCATGCATCTTACAATTTTCCAAGTTATTGTGCGTCAACGTCTGTACAAAACCATATGTCAAAGACTTTAGCATTGTAAATCATTATCTCTCTTGCTGACTTATAAAAGAGGGTGGATACAAGGAAATGTGATGTTTTGATTATAACTTATTTTCTTGGGAACTTTAGTTTAAATTTGACTCATCAGATTCAGTTCTTACCATAACCTTTTCTTAATCCCGTTTTTAGTAATAGCAATAACTTTAATTTTCAAATTGAGAATTAGAAATCTGAACCCTAATCTTGCCATTCATCGATAGTCTACACTATCACTGAGCTTGATACATGTCACATTCTTCTTTTGATATTATTTACACTTTGAAGAATTTTCGATATAACAAGGCTCGAGTCAATAAAAGTTTTTTTTTTTTATATCGGTCTAAAATGGCTTATGTAACATAATGTGATATCATTGGCTTTCTATCAAGTTCACCTGATTTTTTTAGAAGATCTTTTCTTTTCAACTATCAATAAGAAAATTTTATTTGCGCACCCAATAATCTCTCACTCAAAATTTTCACGTGGCCATTAAATTCATGGATCTGAAGATTCACTGTATACCACCCACTTCATCCCGAGTATTTCCCTCCATCAAAGTCCACAAACTTTTTTTTGTATGTGTCTCAAGTAAAGATAGTTATAAACTGGCTACAGACAGTCAATGACAGTAAATCGAGTCCCACACCGTCACTCTGTCGTCTCCATACTTATCTCGCCTAATCATTGAATCTTATACCAGTTGTTTGACTAAAACAACTCAAAAAATACTCTTAACATGGTGCATGTAATGTCCATCATCATTAAAGGCCGCAACTTTAAAACATTTTAAAGTCCATTTTTCAGAAGTTCTCTCACCATTTGAAGTATACCTACGCTTTACATATAGAGCCCGTTTGGATTGGCTTATAAGTTGCTTATAAGCTGTTTTCAGCTTTTTGAGTGTTTGATTGGCCAGCTTAAAGTCATTTGTGCTTAAAATAAGCTCAAAAAAATAATTGAGCCCATTTGACTTAGCTTATCTAAAGCAGCTTATAAGCTGAAAACAGCTTATAAGCCAAAAAAAATAAGTTAGACTACCCAACTTATTTTTTTAGCTTACAAAATGCAAACAGCTTATAGGCTTGCCCATCCAAACAGGATCATACTAATTTTTTTTTGTCCAACTGGACCCACTGGCCTACTTGGATGATGACGTGGCATGAATCCAGACCCACACAAACCCTTTGAGAAAGTGAGAAAATTACCAAAAAAATTGCTTACGTGTACCTATAGACAATTCCCGCTTTCTCTGTATCTGAGCTGGTTCTCTCGGGTCAAAATTAAACCCGTATTATTATTATTATTATTATTATTATTATTATTATTTTATTACTACACACAAAATCTCTTTCTAGTGGACCAGATCCCTAATTCACTCAAAAATGAAAATTCCACTAAAAATTGCTCTAATCTCATTGCAATTATAGCCAAATTATGCTGATTTCTTTCATCAAAATCCAATCTTGGTAACTCAAAGGTCTTTTCTTTCACTCTATCTTTATTCTTGTTTACTTTGTTAAACAAAAAAACCCTAAATTTAAATTGATTTTAATTTTGGAAAAATGAGTTCTAAATTGTGGGTTTTCAATTGATTGTTGAATTTCTCATCTGGGTTCATAATCTTGGTGACCCTTTTGGATTTTTTTTTCATTTTCTTGTGATAAATTGGTGGTTTTTTGTTCTTAATTTGATTTACCTAAAAAAGATTGTAACTTTATTAGAATTGTTGGTCTACTTGGTGTTGGTTTTGATTTATAAATTATTTGGGTTTTTTTCAATTTTTTTTTTGTCTGACCTGAGAAAAATTAGGGTTTCTGCTCAAATTTAGCTGATTGAATTTGGGTTTGATTTTTCTTGAGTTGGTAAGTAGTAGAAGTTATTGGATGAATGTGAAGATTGAAGGTTTTTAATAAAAGGGAATCTTGATTTTCATTTGGTATAGTGGGAAAGCTTGAGTCTTTGGAGCTTCTTGTATTTTATTTTGTATTGGTTGAATTGATATGGGGGATAGTACACCGAATACGATGAATCTTGATCTGAATTTGGGACCTGTTGAAAGTCCTACTGATGATTCTGAGCCTGTTCCTGCTTCATTTCCCATTGAGGATATGAATTTAGAGGATTTGTTAGATGGCTATCGGTTTAGGGAAGTTGTTAGGCAAAGGAGGAGTAGATGGCGTTCAGCCTTGAGGAACATACCCGTCCCTGCAGAAGCGAGAAATATTGCGATGGAATTCATTGGTAGGAGTGAATCACAAACAGGTGATGTTGATGTTGTTCCCGAGGAGAGACCAACTGAAGTGGAAAATACATGTGATAACAATAACGGGTATTTGAATGATGAGATTCTGGGGAAAAAAGAAGACAATGAAAAAGGTAATAGTGAGGAAGGGGGAAGCTTTTTTGATTGCAATATATGCTTGGACTTGTCTAAAGAACCTGTTGTTACTTGTTGTGGTCACTTGTTTTGTTGGCCGTGTCTTTATCGTTGGCTACATCTCCATTCGGATGCGAAGGAATGCCCTGTTTGTAAAGGGGAAGTGACTATGAAGAATGTAATCCCAATTTATGGCCGGGGAACTGGTGTACGTGACCCACCTGAAGAGGATTCGAATCTGAAAATCCCTCATAGGCCTCAAGCAAGGCGTGTCGAGAGCTGGAGGCAAACTATTCAAAGGACAGCATTTACTATTCCTATGGAAGAAATGATTCGCCGTCTTGGAAATAGATTTGATTTGTCTCAGCTGCAGCAGAATAATCCGGAAGGTTCTCATGAATTACCTGAGCGAAGCAGCTCACTGCTCAACCGTATTCTTACTTCCAGGGGACTTCGCAGAGAACAGAATCCCGTGATTCCTTCTGATGACGTGGTTGACTTGACACAGACGAGTCCGACTAACTCAGACGTGTGGGAAAGTCGTCGTCTTTCCTCTTTATTACTCCGTAGATCGAATTCACATCGAGCTGCTAATTATGCCAATATTGCTTCCGCTTTTGGTTCTGGTGGTAGGCTGGTTGAACCATACTTCCGTGGTAATACTGTGGAGAGGAATCAGGAGCAGCAGCCTTTACCAGTTGATGATAGAGATTCTGTTTCGAGTATTGCTGCTGTTATACACTCAGAGAGTCAAACAGTGGATACTGCTGCTGAAATAGATTCTAGGGTTTCCCTTTCTACATCATCTTCCAGAAGAAGAAATGATGCTTCCAGAATTTCAGATGTGGATAGTGGAGATTCACGTGCACCTAGGAGGAGGCGGCTAAATTGATTAGTGTTCTTCTTATGCCCCCCTTCCCCCGTATGGTATTGATATTCCTGAGCTTTTTCGTTAGGCATATTCGGTAGGAAATGTACTCTTTTCCTTGAGTTTCAAAATACCTTTTCCAGTTTGCTGCTTAGTCTTCTACCATTAGTTCCCTTATCCGGCTGGTCCAAGCTTTCAAGTTGCAAGTCATATGAAAAAACTTGCTTAAATAATCACGCTTATTTGTCTTGACCTCTGTAAATAACCATGCAAGTGGTAGTTCTATTGGTATACCAGCTTTTGATGTCCTCAATAAATTGAATTTTGTTCCATATGATTCTTTCCAGTGGCTTACTTGGTTTGGTATTTCTGTGAGCATTGAAATGTTACTAATTGCCATTCAAATTCTCTGGTTATTGGTATTGATAATGTTTTTGGATGTCACTAGCTTAAGGATAAATCATCAGTGTGTTTTGAAGTTAACCTCCTTTCATAAGTACAGAAACTCTTTATATTCTTCAATAATTGAAGAAGTCTTCTATGTTGTTCTGCATCTAATAGTATATGTGGCTTGGACTCTTCAAAAAAGCCGTCAGATGTGTGTTAGATCCTTCAAAAGTAGTGCAGTTTTGGAGGATCCGATATAGGTACTACAGTAGTTTTGGAGAGTCCGAGTAACATTGCCCGCAGTATAAAGCTTAAGAGCGTTTGGACTTTACAACAACAACTATGCCTGCTTTTGGACTTTGACCGGATAAATTTAATCTAAGACCTGAACAGCATTCATTTGCTTCTCTGTTTCAGAACCTCTCTGTTATCTTGCATTATTGAATATTCCTTTTGTCCCAATTTATGTGACACGTCTTTCTTTTTAGTTTGTCCCAAAAAGAATGTCACCTTTCTATATTTAAAAGCAATTTAACTTTATGTGATGATTTACAACCACACAAATATTTAAGGCTTGGTTTGGACCACAAATTTCAAAAGTCCTCCTTTCTTTTTTAAAACTCCTAGTCAAGTCAAATGGTGTCACATAAATTGGGACGGAGGGAGTACTAAGTTAATTGCAGAGTACCTACCATGTTCTATGCCTTAAATCTTTGTTTGTTTCATGCTCTTTTGTTAGATCTCAAATGCTCACACGAAGCTGTTCCTAGTTTCTTTCTTATTCTTGTTTGAATTGGGAAAAGCATTTTAGAAGCTTCAATTCATGTGAGTAAGAAGGTGCATTTCTAGACATTTGATTTGTGAATACTAATAAGATTATTCTTGATGTTTCTCTCTTTCTGTGGTTCTTGTTCAACAACATACCAAGTGTAATCCAATCAGTGGGGTCTGGGAGAGTAGTGTGTACGCAGACCTTGCTCCAACCTTTTGCTCATTTACCAAAAAAGATCCTTTTATGAAGTCTTGTACTAAATGGTACCTATTAGCTTGTGAATTTGATGAGATCTTCCAATATAACTGGTTCTTTCATTCTAGATATTTGCATAAGATATTTGAGCTGAGGGTCTATTGAAAACAATTTTTCTATCCCACAAAGATAGGGGTAAGGTCTGGACGTTCTTCAAATATCCTCATCTTTTTAAGTTAGGATGGGTTTGAAAGAACCTCCTTTATGAGGGTTTGCAGTTTGAAAGGCGTTTTAGGAGGTTTCTTAGAGTTGTTGATCGGGTCATTGGCACTTATGTCCTATTTTGTGCTGGTCTTTAATTTTTGCTCCTCATAACAAATACATTTTTTCGTGAGACATAAGTTTATATTTTCACATCATAATATCAACAAGTTATGCCCCGACTGTTGAACTTATGCAGCAAGGCATAAATTCGACTGTTAAAGGGCAAAATTAAAGACCAACCCATTTGAAGGACAAAAACCAAAGAGCAACTCATTTGATGGGAGTTCGTGCAATTTCTTCTGATTGACCATTTGCAACCTTTGGATAATTTTCCCATCAAATATGTACTTCCTTTTGAAAAAAGTTGTAATTAGGGTAATTTTACCCGTGGAATCAAAGTAGATGAGAAGAATTCATCTTGTGTCGTCTTTATTTTCAAAATTGTTGCTCGGCTTCTTTGACTACTCTATCACCCCTTTTGAATAGGCATGTGATGTCTTTCTTCTTCTTTTTTTATTGGCAAATCATGCTTGAGCTAATCCACCCTAAGATAAGATTCAAAGAGTAGATTAGCCTTGAACGGATGACTAATTGTTCAATATAACTTCTATAAGGAATTCTCTCTCCTTTTCTCCCATATAAATGTGACACCCATTATGAAGTGTTGATCGATGAGGGCAATTCGAAGAGAAGGGTTGGCAGTCTAAACTTCTGAAAAAGTGGTAAATGTTACTTCTTAGTCGAATCCCCTATTGCAATGAACAGAAGAATGAAAAGCTTTACAAGGCATAATATAAGTTTACTTGGTACGTACGCTTTTGTGCTCGATGATGACATAGCCCGAGGAACAAATTTGTCAAGTATGTTGAGCTAAAGCAAACAATATGTGCCATGAGCTTCGGTCGTGATAAATATGGCATTAGAGTCTGACCCTCCCTCGGCACGAAAGGCAAACCTCAGTGGGGGATATTGAGTCCCCACTCGAGTACACATGACGCCTTATGACCGAAGGCAAGTTGAAGAGAAGAACTAACATACCTCTAGGCTGGCAAATCCTTTCACAGAATGAGCTAAAAAGTGGAGGGTTTTATATTGCATAATACAAGTTGACATGGTACGTGTTTCGACTCGAAGATAGCATAGCCTAAACGACAAATATGAGTTATTTGGGGTGAAACCGAACTTTTAAGTAACAGAGGCTTGGATCATGACAATTTGAATCCAAAAACAAACAAACAAAACAGAAAAGAGATGTTTGATGATAGTCGATAGATACGTTGTCTAAGCAAGATTTATGACCAATTAACCGCATTCAATTGTATGGTCCCTTGTGAACTAATCAATTGAAATTGAACAATTGGACCACTCTTTCTAATATTGTTGAAGACGGCCCATAAATGACTCAATAATAATTGAAACTTGAAAGGGTTATTCTGTCAACTCCCTACTACTACCCATTTGGTCCAAAACACCTAGCATTAAAAAGTAAAGGAGTGTATTTCCATGAAATGTCCCCAAAATTCAAATATAGAAAACAAAATCATGACCCTTTCAGTAAGCACTCAATCTGCCAGAAGTTTATCACATTTTGAACAAAGGTCTTGAACCACAGAAAACATAATAGTTAGAAAGAATTTAAATGTATGAATTGATAGCAAAAAGTTTACGCGATCCGTATAATTGACTATTCAATTTTCAAGTGGATGTATCAGACTTGTATAACGAGTAACTTGTTTATTTCAATTTAATTTAATAGTGCGAAAAATCTACACTCAATGTACAAGACTTGAACTCTACTAAAAATAGAGTACAAATCACCATCTTTGATCAATTTTCTATCTTTCTGGGGGAATAATACTTAAAACACATTTAAATATCGACTTTTTTTTTACAAATATATAAAATGGTGTTAGAATAGTAGCGTCTTTTTGAAGATTTTTTGGGTGTTTTATGAGTAAACATGTTTCTTCTACCTTCCTTCATTAAAGAAATGCTAAAACGTTTTGAAAAAATTTAGAGAAAAAAAAAATGTTTTTCAAAATAGTTAATAGAAAACCTTAAGAAAAGTTTCCACATGTAAATGCAACTTTAAGAAGATAGAACGTGACCTAAAGTGATTGCTTCAGATCCAAGAACCCAAAAACATAAAATTAACTAGAAATATTCAGGAGGTTAAGCCACAATCACATGTCAAAATCATGTTCCCATCTTAATTAGTTCAAGTCCATCATTGTACATATACCCTTGACAAAACACAATTGCCATACATGCCGACATTGTACAATTCACGTGGAACGAATAACGTAAGTTATATACCATAATAATGAAAATAAATTTACACTATTAGTATAATCTAATCTGCAATAGCATGTTAATTAAACACCGAATTTAAGAAGAGAAGGGAGACTTTTGAATCTTATGTACATGTGGGATGTTGTGCTAAAAAATTACTAAATATAGAGAGTGACATTCATTTTGGAGCTTATTAAAAATGAAAGTAAGACACATTGAAACATATGAATATCAAATTATGAATTAACGCTTATCATAAAGATTTGCATGTAATTATGTTATAAGTGGTCTGATTGTACATATATTGTATACAGTATACACCGTTAACAGAAGCGGGTTTAAGATTTAAGTTTGATGAATTCGACCTTTAAATTCTAGCATTTTAATTTTGAAATTAAGAGATAAAGTGTAGAAATACCGGATTCAATTAAGCCAGTAGCTTATAATAAGCTACATCTGGCATTGATGGTAATGCATGCATAGAGTTTAAACTCAATAGAATACTTAAAAAACATAGTAAAACAACCCATGTGTAGAAGACTTTATAAGACATTAAAATACTAAATGGAGTACTTAACCAAACTGTCCCTAAATAGTCCAAGACGACAAGCTTCTTATCAAAAGCATGAAACAGCAAATTTCATAATCAAGCAGAGATGTCATGTGTAACATGGACAAAGATCCCCTAATTACGCACAAGAATTAAGAAAACGCTATGTCACAAACAATAATTTTGTAATAAAAATTTAAAAGCTCAACCACATCTTTGACTAATGATGTACACAAAACCCTGATACAACAAACACAACTATATAGTATATGATTCATTAACTAGTTCAAAATAAATAATGTAAATAATTAAGAAATATCATTTACAATGTCGTCTCTCAAGACTCTGAAAAATATTTGGAAGCAATGACAGGGACTTACAACTGTTCGTTTATAAATAAAAATCCCTTTGTCACTCTCTTATGAAATACACAAAAAAAGAAGAAAAATACATTACTACCAAGTATAAATCTCTCTCCTAAGGTAACTTTCTCTATTCTCGCATATATAGTTTACACTATAAACATACTTTTTATCCCCCTTTTTTCTATAATCTAGAAATTCTGGAGGATCCGTGATGCACAATTCGAAACTCAGTGGATAACTATGTCGCTTGAACTCTCTAAAATGTTGTTGCACCCGAGTCAGATCTTCCAAAAATGCACAACTTTTGGAAAATCCAACACGCTCACGACAACATTTTTTAAGAGTCCGAGCAAGACAGGTGGATAATGAGCTCAACCCTCTATGACTTTTTGTCTTCTTGTTGTTTTTGGTGTTGATTTACTAAAATTTTAGCATATAGCAACTCATTCCAAGCATCAGGTACACCAGGGAGGCACCAATGACTACAATCTTGGAACAACAATGGTGTTTTCTTTTCCTCATTGGTGAAATGTTGTTTCCTATATATTGATGGGTGCCCATCTTTTCTAAAATCTGTCATTCTTGTGACATTGAGATAAGAGACTTGAGTTTTCATCCCTTTCAAGACTCTTTCTAATACATTCATCTTGGATGGATATGGAGTAAGATATGTAGTGTTCTTGATCGGCTCTGTTTCATGGTCACATGCTCCACCTGAATTCCATTGTCCACCACTGTAAAAAAGAAGATGAAGATATTTTAAGCAAAAAATATGATGAAAATAATGATATGATAATTAATTGGCTAGAGAACAAATAGGTTATGGATAAATACCGGTTAATTTCACATATTCAGGTTAAACTTTATCCACACATACATAACTTTTTTTGTCACATTAAAGTTTACTGAACTATGTCTGAATTGCTCAAAAACTATAAATGACCAGAAGGTTTTCGGCACAAAAAATGTATGTATGATAGAAAATAGAATGAATCCATCGTGTAAAAATTCCGTCTACATATATTTTATGAAGCAAAACACAGTTAAAAAGATATATTGAAATGAAACAAAAAGGAGGAAAAAACATTAGCCGATGCTTGCTATCTGACCTTCTGGTCATTGTTTGAACAATTTACACATAGTTCAATTACTTTAATGCAACAAAAGATTATTTTGTGATTTTACTGTTATAGTAGATAAAGTTCAGCGATCATACGTGAAACTAACGGATGAACAACGATACAACTACAGAGAAGAGAACTCGAGCTATTACCTAAAATGAGATGCAGAATAACCTCTGAAGAGAACAAATGTTTTCTTAGGATTTACATGGGAATCAACCCATCTTCCCCATGTTGTTAAAGCTTTTCGAAATGCCTCAAGAACATCTAATTCGCTGTACACGTGACTTCCTTCTTGATAATAGTCCTTCCTGTAAAATGCAGGATAATGCAAAAAAAAATCTTTAAGCATAAACAACTATAGTATAAGATAATACAAATTGAAAGAAAAAAAAGAAACAATAAGTTTTACCCTAAGGAAGTTTTCTCGTGAGTCCACCAGTGGCCAGTGTTGAAGACTAAGATATCTGCATTTTTATATTTATCAGCAGACTGTCCAATTAAATCAAGTCTAAGAGTTTCCTTCTTTGCTCCTTTTTTATCTGCAACTTCCCATTCTTGAACCAAGAATGGAGATACAAAGAATTCCACTCTGCTATTATACTCCTGAAAATAAAAATGTCATTAGATTATGAACATATAATGATGAAGTCTAATAGTGTCTATGTTGCTCGGACTCTTCGAAAACGTCATCGAGTGCGTGTAGGATTCTCCAAAAGACCGCATTTTTGAAAGATCCAACACATGCATGGTAGCATTTTGGAGAGTTCGAGCAACACAAAATACTCAGTTATTAGTCCAGCAAAAATTAGATATCTTACTTCAAATAGAAATGAATATGAAGCTTCTGATCTGAAATGGTGTCTCCCAGATTCTTCATAAACTTTTTTCTTATCTTTCACAGAGTTTCTAAGAATGCAAACAAGTGATTCCCACATATTCCTATTGAGAGAATCACCGACGAATACTAATCGCTTTCCTCTCAATAACTCGAGCATATGAGTGCCATTCAATCTGGCAACAAGTTCCCAAAAAAAAAAAAAAATCAATTGTTAGAAGACTTAAATACTATGGAAGTATAAAGATTCTGATTTAATCCCAAAGAAGCAAAACAAGAACAAATAGCCTGTTATAAGATCTGCTTGAAATGTAATTGATGCAACATATAAACTTTAATATAAAGGAATCATGGTTTAATCAGTTAACTAGATCAAATCTGACAGATAATGAACAAAGTTGGAACTTTTTGAGTGATTGAAAATTGAGGAAGCATAGGATCCTTGAAGCCTCTAATTTGGAGCTGATAACAACAACAACATCGCTTCAGTCCCACACAAGTTGAACTCGGCCTAATTTGGAGATCATAAACAAGTTAGGGTCGGCTATATGATTCCTCACTGCTTCAGTTAAGCTCAACTCATATGAATTTGGAGTTCAAACAACAACAATAACTACTGTGTCTCAGTCCCAAACAAGTCGAAGTCGGCTATATGAATCCTCAGTTATTCATCTAAGCTCATAGATCAGATAAAATTGTTTATATTAGATGTTTCAGCATAACTAGCAAAAAGATTACCTTGGAAGAGAGCAAGCATTTGGCTTCCATTTCATCTTCATGTGATTATTATCAGGTCTACCATTGAGAAAACAGTTAAATTGTTCATCAATCAGAGAACAAGAACCAGGTTTATACAAAGGATAAGACTCATCTTTCACCCAATTCCCATCAAAGAAATCACAACTCAACAAAGACTTAACCAAATCTTCATCTTTCTTCTTTGCCAACACATCTAAATTTTTCACAAATGAAGAAGTGAAATTACTCTTCACTCCCTTATCTTCAATTTCTTTCTCTTTACTGCCACTAGCAGACTTTGTTGCTGAATTTGTGCTATGATTCTCACTTGCAGGTGACTTTTCTGATGTATTTTTGCTCTGATTTGCCTTCAAGTTTCCAACTTTATCATCAAAATCTTTACTGTGGGGCTGATTTTTTACACTTGATGATTCTTGATTCACCCCAGATGAAGATTTTGGTGCTGAATTTACTGTCTCATTCACAGTTTCTGATGCATTTTTGCTTTGATTTGCCTTAAAGACTCCAACTTTATCATCAAAATCTTTACTTTTTGGCTGATCTTTTACACTTGATGGTTCTTGATTCAACTCAGATGAAGATATTGGTGTTGTCACATTCACATTAGGCTTCAAGGGGTTTTTCAAGACTTCATTTCTATCATCAAAATCTTTACTTTGGGTCTGATTTTTCACATTTGATGATTCTTGATTCAAACCAGATGAAGATATTGGTGTTACTACTGTGGGGTTTTTCAAGATTTCAACTTTATCATGTGAATCATTCTTCAAAGTCTCATTTTTACCAATACCCAAATCTTTTTTTTCCAAATTGGGAGGCTCAAAAGTGGAATTTTGGGATGTGGGGTTAGTAAAGTTTTGAACTTGCTGTGATGAATTAGGGAAAAAATAAGAGTACATTGAAGAAAAATGAGATCTATACGATTCATCAGAATAAGTTACAGTATTACTACTAGTACTGCTACTGCTTAAAGAGAAAATATTTGTAAAAGGAGAGGAAGAGTTAGAGGAAGGACTAAAAGCTAAGAAAAAGGTAACAAGAATGAAAACAAACATAAACCCATATGCACAAGTGACAGTTCTTTTGGTTTTAAGAAAAGACAAGTGAGTTTTCAGGTCAGTAATGAGAGTTTTTCCACCATTAATGGGTGTATATTTTGCTGTATCAGCCATTTTGCCTAGTAGCTGTTTTTTTTTTTTTTTTTTAGAAGTTTCTGGAGAGAAACACAAATTATAGACAAAAGTTCAGCTGTTGAAAACAAGAAGAGAGAAGAATGATAGGCCTTGAGATGTGAGAAGAAGAAAAACAGCAAATGGCAATGGAGAGAAAAGAGGAATAGGGTAAGTTAGCTGTATATGGCTATAAGCGTGTTGTGTGAAGTGTGGACTCTTTAATGTGTGCTTATGTGTGAGAGAGAGTGTGTGGAAAGAGAGAGAGAGATATTTCGTTCCAAGGGAAAAAACATCAAATGTACCCTGAGAGAGAGTGAGTTCAGAGGGAAAAACATCAAATGTACCTTAAGTTCCGTTTGGATATGATTTGAAATTATGATTTAAAATTTAAAATCATGCATTTTTAATTGATTTGAAGTTTAATCTCATGACATGAAATCATGAGATGAAATCGCATGTCCAAACGCTAATTTAATCTCATTGGTTCAAATCGCATGTCCAAACGCCTACTAAATTGAATACACACTCTTACTAATCGGACGATTTAATATCGACTTATTCACTTTGAAGAAATTTTAGGTCGCTCGATTAGTTAAAATTAAAATGCGTATTTGACTTAGCCGAACAACTTTAGAGTGCATTTCCTTGATACAACTTCTGCAGTTATACTATGTAGTCCATTTGCATGGCGATGAGTTTTGGCCCAACTCAGCTCCAAAATCCAACTCAATGTGAGAGTAGTCAAAAACACATAAAAAGAACATTTCATCCCTAGAAAGTCAAAAACTCAGCATCCATCACCTGTTTAGGTCTACCAATTGGATCGTTGGATAATATGGAGGTCCGATATCAAATAAATCGACATGATGCATATGAATTGAATCGTAGACAATATGAAATCCTGTCGATTAAGTGGATAATATAATGTGGAGGCTCAACATATCATGTAAATGAATAAATTAAAACGAATTTAATAATTTTAGATAATATATATAATGAAATGGAATGGACTTCGAGCTTAATTCAATCGCCTCAAAAGTTACTTCATAAATAAGGATAGTTCAAAAATCAAAATTATATAAACATGCAATATCATCCCTAAGGATTTCAATGTGGGAACTCAATAATAACTTAACTTAAAAATAAGACAAGTAACTTAATACAATATGATGTTAATTAAATATATTAAGAATAAAAGATTTACACTATTAGGTATTTAACTTAAACTTACTTACAAATATAGATTCAACAATCAAGTAAAATATTGACGAAATAATCATGTTCACTGAAAGATAATTAGTTTTCAGAAACTTTTTTTCTAAATAAAATGCATGTCTTCAGCATCACCCATGTTTCTACCAATGATTACTTACTAACGATGAACCAATTATTTTAAATCAGAAGAGGTAATTACTCTAAGTATGTATTAAAGTAAACAAGTTGCTTTAATTAAAGTAAAGAAGCTGCTTCAAATAGCATACTCATTAGTTAATTCTTTCTTAAGAAAGTTTTAAAGAAGCAGAGATTTCAAGTAACACATTGCCATAGTGGACTCAAAAAAGTTAAAAAGTTTAATTTACCTTTTTGAACTTTGTCAATGTTGTGTTGACACTTTTGGGTGTGAAAATGACATTTGTTTTTGAGTTTATTAGCAAGATTGCCACTGCCTTGGTATTGCCAGAGAGAATATAGGAGATAGATGACAAACGACGGAGAAGCTTCCACGTGTACACGGATTCATGTGCCTCTTTGTCTGTCCATGTGTAGCGTAAACATTAATTAGAATGTTTGTTTTTTTTAACTAGTTTTTTGGTGCACTTGTTTTTTTTTTTTTTTTTTAACTAGTACAAAGTTAAAAAGTGTATACCTTATAAATTTGTTTGACTACATATATAATGTCGGTGAAGGTGATCTGTATTCAGGTGATGTAGTTTTCTTTTTAATTTATTCTAATGATAGTTTTTATGTTTTAATATATGTAAATCTATGAAAATATAGAATTTTAATTCTTATAAGTTCTCTCATTAAAGATTAAAAAAATAAAGTTATATTATTTTTAAATATAGAAAAATGGCATCTTTTTTAGAGAAATTTGAACGAAAAATATGACTACAAAGAAATAGAACTTTTAAATTTTAAATTTTGCGTTTACTCTAATGAGATGATTTATAACTATGCAAATATCAATGACATGGTTTTAACGTAAATATTATAGACCTTTTTTTCTTTTTTAAACTCCATACTTAATCGATGGAGGAAATAAGATCTCTTGACCTCTTACAATTTGAATAGAAGATTTTTTAGATCTCTTATGAGTAAAAAATGAAGATCTCTTGTAAAAAATCATAAAACTAAAAAAAAATTTGTAAAATACCAAAAATTCATTTAAGACAATGAACAGTGGATTCTCGAAAAAACTATAGTACCATTAACATCTTAAGATAAAGATATTAGAAAATCTTAATAATCTAGTTAATTAGCTATTTAAATTTTCACCTTATCGGTAAGAATTTGATCTCTGTCTAAGTCTTGTAATCCCTTTCTTATTTCCTTTTCCTTCCGCCTAATTTTTTTTTTTTCTTCCGCCTAAATGTTTTTATTTTTTTTTTAAACGAAGGTGTTAGGAAATTATGTTTCCAGAAAAATTCATATTTTAATAAGTTGAACTCCACGTACCCATAGACCGTAGTATTGACTCCTTAAGATCCAATCTAATGCTAATACACATTTGAGTCCGTACATTTAATAAGTACATGTTGTCACCAGCTTCTTTGCTGCACCTTTATTTAAAAAAAAATAAAAAAATTAAGCATAATGTTATAAATATTATTATAATATCGACAAACGCTTAAATATGCCCCTGAACTATACGAAATTGCACATATTTGTCCGTCGTTAAAAGGTTGGTGCAAAGATGCCCCTAACATTTTTTTTTTGGCTATATATGCCCTTGAGTTAACGGAAAATATTGGAGGGCATATTTGTTCAGTTTCGCATAGTATAAGGGCATATTTGATCCATTGAAATTCGTGAATATTATGGCACAAATAGTTCTCGGATTTTTTTGTAGTGCACTTTATGCTAGCCAATGATTTATTCAACTGCATTTTGAAACTCCAGACTTATCGTACAAGCCCTCACTTTTCTCTCTTTTTCTTTCACTTGTTTATGAAATGTCGGAAGTTTCGAGTTCTTTAAATAGT
Organism: Lycium barbarum; assembly: GCF_019175385.1. Taxonomy (NCBI): domain Eukaryota; kingdom Viridiplantae; phylum Streptophyta; class Magnoliopsida; order Solanales; family Solanaceae; genus Lycium; species Lycium barbarum. The sequence goes on from NC_083344.1 coordinate 131,908,153, forward strand.
TGTGGAAGGGTTTGTGGATGTGGAGTTGTGGAAGGGTTTGTGGACGTGGAGTTACTGCACTCCATCTCACTTATGGACTTCAAATAATTCTACTAAATTTCGATTATACGTGAAATTCGCAAAAGGGCCAAACCACATTGAATGTTATGTAAGAAACTGTATAAATGCTTAAAATGTGATACTCTTTCTATTATTATTATAAAAAAATTTAGCACTGCGGGAGACATTTTTTCACGTGTCATAAGTCTAATGTAAGTTATCTCCTATTTTATATTTATGTTTTATTGCGGCAATTGTTGCATCCATTATCGTGTAGATATTGGGACTGAGAAGACGAAAAATATCCAGAAAGAACTATCCAGATCATCAACAAATTGAAAAATAAAAATGGTATTATCATTAGTAAAAAAATCTTTTGAAAAGGGGAAATGGTGCTCTTGTTTGTGAAAACAGTCTTTAAAAGATGGTTGTAATTGCATCTGATCTTTTAGTTGTATAATTTTGATGTAATGCAATGGTGGATGGATTGTAATTACAAATGTTTTTTTATGTTTTGGAATGCAATGATATTTTGTACCATAATATTCACGGATTTCAATGGATCAAATATGCCCCTATACTATGCGAAACTAAATAAATATGCCCTCCAATATTTTCCGTTAACTCAAGGGCATATATAGCAAAAAAAAAACGTTAGGGACATCTTTGCACCAACCTTTTAACGACGGGCAAATATGTGCAATTTCGTATAGTTCAGGGGCATATTTGAGCCTTTGCCGTTATAATATTGTGATGTCTATCTTTAGGAGGGGTTTTAGGGTTTGTGACTTTGGCACCAAGTCAATTCTCTCCTATAAATAGAGATGTTCTCTTCATTGTATTTCATCTCTCATAAGAAATAAGAACCCTCTTCTCTCTTTGTCTACAATATTGTTCTTGCTTGTTTTATTATTTTATAACGCGTCATCAACACGAGTCTCTAATAGTTTGTTAAAGTTTAGTCCACATAAATATTATCATCTTTGAGAGCTTTATGGCACCATCCGTATCTTGTTAGAAATCAAGAGGAAAAGTAAGTGATTCGTATGTATTCAATTCTTCATGAGATCTGTAACTCTAGTATGCTATATTACATGGAAAAGGTAAGGTGGCCAATACAGGTAAGTAATTGGGGCTTTCTGCTTCCTTTTGATTTAATATTCTTTTTTATTATTCAGTTGGTTACGGGATATATGTATGACTTAGTATACAACAGTTGTTTTGGTACTCATTACCATAAAATAATCATCTTAATGAAAAGATTATAAATTGGACAACAATCTTAGGTTTGTTCCAACTTCAGTAGAGTTTGCCATAAATTATGCGGTCACCCGTAGTGACAATATTTTCGAAGTCTTGTTATGGTTAGATTTATTTATGCATAATCATCAGAAGTGGTAATATTTTCATAGATTTGCTGTGATTACAAATGAAGATATGTTAGAGAAAAATACTCTAATACTTTGATTTGCTCCTGAAGTAGCAACATCTTAAAAGAGATATTAAGCTATCATAAATTGATATGCTCAGAACACGTAGAGATGATTCTGTTTCATTCCTGAATAATGAGAACTTTTGATAAATGTTACAAATACAGATCCATTCCTTGAAATGAATGTAGTCTGTAATAAAACTTATAAACGTGTTTTTGATTATGAAGATAGCACGATTCACCTCCAGAAGAGGTAGAATAAGTGAGAAAAATTATTCTAAATATTCTATGATTTACTCTTGAAATAGTAAACTTTAATTTTTCTCCCAAAGTAGTAAATTTGAAATTTTCTCCTGAAACATTAAATCGAAACTTACTCCCGAAGTAGTAAGACTCAAAAAATAAAGCGGATAAATATTATCCTATTTTTGTACCTGTTTTTACTTTGGAAACGAATTGTCAAGTACTAATCTTGGTTGAATTTAGACGTACTGGACCTAATATCAAACTATGGAAGTCGTAGGACAAAGTACATGCCATTGAAATATATCATGGTTGAAAGTGTCCAAACGTTTCAATTCAATATCTTCATATCAATTGTAATTCTCAAAATCCTTTGGTTTCAAACGTCAAATTTATACTATATTTGGAACTTGCTAAGGGTTTTATGTGTAATTTTTTAAATTGATGTAATATCAATATTTGTTAAAAGGGAAAGGAATCTGATTAGCCTTAATTTTATTTGCAGTGGAACTCATAAATTGTCTTCTTTCACTATATTAAGCAGGAATATATTTTTGTCCCTTCCCTTTGCTAGTTTGGTCATATTATGAGAACTTATTCCTGTTGATCATTAATTTGGTATTATATGCATGTTTAGGAAAGTAAGTTGTTAGCAATTTGTGGCGGATATAATTAGTTAACTAGAGATTTTAAAGTTGTCAGCATTCGGAAATTACTAACATGTCTTGGTATTACGTAACTTACTACTAAGGAATTGTTCTATATGTATTTTGGTGGTCTAGAAGTATTGGTATAACTTTTGACAAGTAGAAAAAGTTTGGGAAATATATTAAAGCGTTGTTTTCTTGTGACGCGGAGAAATAATGAGCTATTGAAAATTATGTGTAAAGCTCATCTAAATTACCAAGTTTCATTCCCTGAAGTGAATAAAGAAATACCACAACACACCTTTTGAAGAGATAAAATAACAAAGGATATAAATGTTATTTTTTGGTATAAAGGTCATTGCTACACATACCTGTCGTACGTCTAATCATATTGGATGTTTTTATTATGTATCATTAGGAAAAAGGATGTACATTTTGTAGAATACTTTCTACTATAACCACATTAATATATTATGTTTACTTGCTGATTTTCTAGAAGGAAATAACAATTCATACAAAAAATTTCCTGAAGAAAGAAACAACTATGTGTTGTTGCTTTGATATAAAATATTCGGATGTTAGTGGGTATTCTCCCTGAAGGAGATACTTACCATAGAAGTTGATGATATAAGTACCAAAGACTGTATAACTTAATGTTTATGTTTGTCATGTATGAATTTAAGAATGTCATTATAATAATCATTTGGTTACAACGTTTTTCTTTCATGACACCAGCAGTGTCTAACAAAATCAATTAAGGGCTCCAAAAGAGCATAATTGTTTGTATACAAGAATTATGGCATCAGTAGTGCCCAAACAATATCTGATTATGGGGAATAAATTAAAAGCTCCTGAAGAGCCGATATATTATTATGTCATTCGTTCGTGATTGTAATATACGAAGTTGTTATGATTGAAACACAAGCTGTAGTAAACCCGAAGTTTAATAAAGTAAATGACTATCATATTGAAGCTATAAATGATTGGAGGATTAATTATCTTCAAAATCATAGTGGGTAAGAATTATATATGTGAATGGTTTGTAACACCTCGAGCATTTGGGCTAAGATTTGACTCATAAGACGGGGTATAATGAACCCAATTTGAGTAGTGTATAAATGGTGTTTGAAACCCAATCAATACATGAGAAGAGTCCTTGAGCAAAGGAAAGTCGGAAGCTACCCTACGGAGCGTGTTTTCAAGTGAGTTTGCACCATGTCTCAATTAAAATGCGTATTCGAAAAATTATGTAAGGAATTTGAAAAAAATTCCTTCTTGAAAGTTGTATATCTTTGAAATACCTTTCCAACCGTATATTATGCAGGTCAAACAGACATCTGTACAAAGAGTTATGCCCGTTTTACTAAAACAGTGTTTTGCCATTTTACGGTGGAACATACGGGCCGTAAAAATTATACGGGCCATATATTCCAGCCGTAAAATTGGTCCAGAAAGCCCAAATCACTGTAATTGATTTACGGTGAGATATACGGTCCGTAAAACTTTTATGGACCGTAAAATAGGGCGTAAAATGGGTCCGACAGCAATTTTAAAACTTTGTTTTAAGGCTTTTTCACTTCATTCTTCACACCCCCAAGCCCTAGAACAACCTTCTATTCTCTCCCATCATCAAGAACACTAAGGTAAGTCTTTTATAATCATTCCAAGTCAATTCTAATATATATCCTTGTAATCTAAATAAGAATCATCATTCCTAACCTAGGGTTTTCAAAAAAACCCATCTCAAAGTTCAAGATTCAAGATTTTGGAAATCTTCTTCAAAGTTAAAGTCTTTAATTCAAGTTTGGAGCATTACCAAGTATGTAGAGTTACTATCTACGTGTGGGAACATCATTGTTCTTCCCTATGCCTCATAATCCATAAATTATGATTCTTTACGAAAACTAGGGTTTCTATACCATGCTCATGATAACCCTAGGTCCATGCCTATGATTATATTATGTATGAATTGTTATAATTCCATCATTGAGTTCTTAATATTTCTTTATGATTATTAAGAATATGTCTGTAATCTATGAAAAATCTATATATCTCATTCCATGGGTTCATGCATGCTAATTTATGATATATTATGCTATTTTTAAGAAAATACTATACATGTTTTACAAGTTCACGCAAGCAAGCTATAATTTATGATATCCATATACAAGCAAGTTATATTCATGAAAACCATGGGCAGCAAGTGCCACTTATTTTACATGTTCATGATTTTAGGAGTTGCTTTAATTACCGAGGAAGGCTTCAGATAGCCTGAAACTACGTAGCCACCGTAGGATGAGGATTGCTCCACCCATGTCCCGGACGATCTCTCATAATGACTGGATCCTTTCATATTTTATTAAATCTCATGTTCCCTGGCAAGGACTGAGTGTTCTGCTGGCGGGACGCAAGCACCAGACCATGGATCGGTTATAAGTTATTGCTCTCCCTACCGATAATATTTTTACCATGTTATAGATAAATATATGTATTCATGTTCATGACCAAGTTTCAGTCCTTATCATTATTATTTCATATCCCATGTTATTTCTTTCAGTCGCTTTACATACCAGTACATTCAATGTGTTGACGTCCCCTTTTATTGCCCGGGGGCCTGCATTTCACGATGCAGGTACGGATTTACAGGACGACGCCTCTGTTTATTAGGATCTGCACGTACCAGCTTATTGGTGAGCCCCATCTCATTCGGGGTTTAGACATTGTCTTTCTTTATTTAGTTTTGCATCTAAAGGTATGCTGGGGGCCTTGTCCCAGTAAGTATGTTTTCCAGTCAGACTCATGATAGAGGTTTCATAGACTAGACAAGTCAGCTATGTTATGTCACCATTTTGGCTCATTCATGTTATTTTCGCACTCATGTTTAAATAAGTATTTTTATTAAGTATTATGACTTACTACGTGCTATAAAGGCTCATCATGCATTCACGTTATATTCCACTCATGTTATGCCTCATGATGATTCAGCAAGCCATGTGGTTCGCTCGGTCACAAGCAGCAAGGCACCGAGTGTCGTGTTTCGCCCAGGCCATGGTTTGGGGCGTGACATGGTTACCCTCTTTATTCTCCAAATTATGCTACACAAATATAAGCATGATGAAATCACATGTCACGGTAACCAGAAGTTTATTGGCAAAAAAAATAAATCATGTCATAGTAAAACAGAAGTTTACTAAAACAAATAGCACATGGCATGGTAAACTTGAAGTTTACTAGTATAAATAATTTTATTATTCGGCATGAGCGGTATGACTATCCCGATTCAAATATGATGTGCAGATTGAATATTTGACATATGTTGAAGAACTAGAAGATTCTTGAAGAAATTATTTTTGTTGCTTGTTTTCAGGATAAGTTGATTATGCTGGCTAATGTTGGGATTGAATTCCCTAATTCTGAAAAAATATAAAAGGTGAATATGGGCCCGTTCACCTGTTATGTGATATCTTAAATAGATGCATCGATAAGACAGTCACATGTGCGTTTATTGTCAACCTGCAGTTTGACATATGCAAAGTTACTTGCTCAAAATGATTGAGTTGAGACCGCAATTTTCAGATTATGTAATCAAGACAATCCATCTTGATAATGTTGGTTTATATATCCAAGCTGGTTTGGCGTTAAATACCTCCATTAAATAACCAAATCATTGCTTATGAGAATAAAGCTTCATGTGCTGGTCTGAGATATGATATATTGTATATAACATCACTTGTATGCTTCAGACCAATAGATTATGATAAATTCTCCCCCCACAATTGGTTCAGGGTTAGGAACCAGTTATTTCCATCTAACAGTTTTTTATGTGTGGTATATGATTAATTAATCTACCATGATGCACAAAGATGGATTCCCCCAAAGAAGATGCGATATATGTTAGTTTTTCTAACATAAGGGGGAGAGACTAAGTAGCTGAGAAATATGTTATGAATTATCATTAGTATGATCCTCATTAAAAGGATAATTCAACTCAAATGCTAGTAGCATTTGCTGACCCAAAATTAATTTCTAATTTCAGCTGCAAAATGCTCCTATAAAATTCATGTCCCTGAAGGACAGAGTCTACAACATGCATGAAGCATGGTAGACTAATCGGTTCCAAACGCAATAATCGTTGAAAAGAAAGAGGAGCAAATGATCAATGATCATTATAAGGAGGCAATGTGCTCTTGAAGAGCCTACGACATAACACTTCATAAAACCTCATGAGAGGTTTAGGTACCTAAAAATAATGAAAGTGATGAGATCTCAATAAGTTATGTCACATTGCGAACCGATACAAATGATATATCGTCGACGATATCTTTGGTACAATATAGTGCAATATTGTAAAAGATTATGAGGATCTGAATTCTACGTATATAAAGCATGCTAACGTAGAAATTATTATCGAGTGAAATGACGCACCTTGGTTAGCGTAAAGCTTATTGGACCTGCTGTCCGGACACCAAAAGATGTCACATATTTAAATAGAGATAGATGTTGTCACAACTAGGGCTGGGCATAAATACCGAAAACCGAAAAATCGAACCGAAACTTCAACAAACCGAACCGAACTGAACTAGTTTGGTTCAGTGTTTGGTGTCCATCGTCAAAAAAACAAAACCGAAATAGCCGAACCGAAGTTTGATAAAACTGAACCGAAAAACCGAACGCGCACCGAAATTTAATACATTACCCAAAAAAATTAAAATAGTCCAAGCCCATTAAGTTTAAAGCAAAAAAAAAAACCCAACTGTAATAAGTCCTCTTTTGCATTTCTATCCCTAGTTTTCCACTTCAATTGAAAAAATCAAATATCCTTAACAAAGAAAGGTAACTAGGATGTCTCTTTAGGATTAATGTATGTCCTTTATGTGTTTTCTTAATTATTCTTACGGTATGTATCTAACACCTAGTAATCCTATGTCATGATTATAGTTTTCTGTTCTTGTGTATCCTGTTTGTTTGATTTTGATTTCAATTTATCAGTTTTATGTTTTATTGCTTTTGAGAATATGAATTAGTGTCAATGGAATCGCTTCTAATATTATATTAAAAAAACCGAATTGAAAAAACCGAAACCGAACCGAACCGAACTTTAAAAAACCGAAACCGAAATAACCGAACCGAACTAGTTTGGTTCGGTGTTTGGTGTCCACCTTCAAAAGACCGAACTCGAAATAGCCAAACCGAAATTTGGTAAAACCGAACCGAAAAACCGAACGCCCACCCCTAGTCACAGCCAATATGAATTACTTGACAAAATTATATGAAAATTCTTGAAGAATTTTAAATGCCTGAAGCATATACAAGTTGTAGAAATTTGTTCATAATTCTTATATGAATTAAGTGAAGCAAGGTGAACGCGATTTTATCACCTTAATGGATATTTACTGACTAAGGGCACAAATGACTCTATTTATCCTCACGTCTTTGTGAAAATCAAAATATGTCATATTGTGGGTGCAAGTTGATTACTTGAATATTATTGAAACTCTTGAAGAGTTCTCAAAAACAGTATATTATCTGTTGAAAGAAGTTGAAATGAGAAACTTACAGAATATTTTGGTCCTGAAGTGCCATATCTTTATGCAATTGATACATTTATATATTTTGCGATGATGTTGGTCTACATGACAATCAAATCATATAAAGATAACATCTGTTTATAAAGCAATTCAAGAATGCACTTGGAGTGATTTCAACAATATTATATGTTGATGCAACTCTATCCAAAGACTGAAGATGTAGCAACATACATACCCCAACTAAAGAGTGGATTCATAAAAGGATAAAGCTTATTTCACAAAAGTTGTTCTTCACACACAAGCTCCAGAAGAATGGTGATATCAACGTGCAAGAGATGTGTTCGAGCGATAATATGGCTGATTTATTCACCAAGTCTCTACAAACTAAAACTTTCAAGAAGATGGTGCACAAGATTAGAATGCGGAAATTCAAGTTTTGGAGTGATGTACCCATCAGGGGGTGTTAATACGTGTTGTATTCTTTTTCCCTTAGCCAAGGTTTTGTCCCAATTGGGTTTTCCTTGCAAGGTTTTTAATGAGGCAACCAAATGGCGTATTATTAAAAATATGTACTCTTTTTCCTTCATTAGAATTTTTTCCACTGGGTTTTTTTCTAGTAAGGTTTTAATGAGGCATATTATATATCGAAATAGACATCAAGGGGGAGTGTTATCCAATCCATTCGAAGGGGGAGCAGAGCATAGTCAACAAGACGTACGTAAGTCGACATAGCTCCCTCACCTCTGAAACTCGGCAAAGCTGCCTGCGTATAAATATTATTATAATATTGTGATGTCTATCTTTAGGAGAGATTTTAGGATTTGTGACTTTGACACCAAGTCAATTCTCTCCTATAAATAGAGATGTTTTCTTCATTGTATTTCATCCCTCATAGGAAATAAGAACTCTCTTCTCTCTTTGTCTACAATATTGTTCTTGCTTGTTTTATTATTTTATAACACATAACTTGTACTTCATTCATTTTATCTTCTTTTTTCGGTTTAAAGCGAAATGACATATTCCCTCCGGATAAAAAAAAATCCACTTAGCCTTTTTTTATTGGATCAAAAAAAGAATTCAGTTAGCAAATCAAGAAAGAATTAACCTTATTTTTTCATATTTGTCCCTATTAAGTGTTATATGATCAAATCACAATGCCTATTTAATTAGGGATAGTTTAGTCAAATTACCTATATTTGTCTAGAAGTTAGTATTTTCTTAAGGGGTGTGTAAATGCCTAGTGGACTCTTTTTTTGTTTCGGAGGGAGTACCGCTTTTATATTTAATTTTAATAAGACTAGATTTAAGAGAGAAGACTGGGTCTTCCGATTTTGATTTTTTCTTTTTTTGGTGATGTGTCTTTTTCTTATTGGTTTTACTTGTCACGTTGCCAGAGAGTGATATACACTCACTTCAGTTTGCTTGGAGTTGCAAAATATGTCAATAGAAACAAGGTTAAATTCAGGTGTTTAAATAAAAAAATTGGACAAATTAAAGGGTTTGTATATGTATTAGGCCTCATATTAAATTATATACTTAAGTCAAAAAATGTCTGTTAATTGTCCATGGAGACTCATTATCAACCTAAATATAGTGTCAACAGTGGTGGAGCCTGAAGTTTTATTAAGGGGGTTCAAAATATAAAGAAGTAACATGTGAAGAAGTTAAGGAGGTTCAACGTCTACCTTATATACATAAAAGATAATTTAAACCTTAGACATATAGTGTAAATTTTCGCCGATGCTCCGCCCCTGAGTGTCAACATGAGTTAGGGGTTTGTGGTTTGCAAAGAAGAAAAAGAAGAGCTGACGCATTGTCCTGTAAGTCTGCTGTAGAAAAGTTGCCCTCCAATGATTCTAATTTTTGTACTACTCCATCCGTCCCGTTACATTTTAATTGTTATTTTAGTTTTTTTCATATTCATTAAAAAATAATTAATACAAGATGACTAAGTTATCTCTATTAATTAGATACTTTTGAGAGTCGAATAATATTAAAAATGACTAATTCTTTAATGCTAAGGGTATAGTTGAAAATAATTATCAATCATAATCTTGAGTTTCTAAAGTTACACTTATTTTTTAACAATCTTTTAAACTAAAGCAACAGTTAAATTGGGACAGAGGAAGTTGTAAATTCATATATGTTGGATACATTTTAATATTTCGATGGATTATGGCTTCAAGAAGAATGTGCTTTACTTTTCCCTTTCGACTTCAAGTTACCCTTATTTTTTTTTATTTTTTTTTTGCTTTTAAAAATACCAAGCAGAATTGTGATAGGTTGATAATCTACATAAAATTAATCAATCTTTGATGATGTTTATTAATGCATAGTTGCTACTCGTGTGGTTGACATCCTCCCATGTCTCTCCACACTGCTTTATTATATTTTGCTTTTAAAAATACCAAGCAGAATTGCGATAGGTTGATAATCTACATAAAATTAATTAATCTTTGATGATGTTGATTAATGCATAGTTGCTACTCGTGTGGTTGACATCCTCCCATGTCTCTCCACACTGCTTTATTATATTAATAAAAAAATATTTAATTAATATATAATATTTTGCTCCTGATAAAACATTAAATCGTTCAATTTAAGATACTTAAATAAAACGGAGTTCGTTGAATAAAAGGTTGTGCTATCAATAACTTTTGCATGATTTGTCGGTAAAAGAAAGGAAGAAATTGCACGTTTTGTCCTTCAAATGGAATCTTAAATTTTTCTCTTCAAATGTGTTGGTCTTTAATTTTCTTCCCAGCAATCGAATTTATGCCTAATGGTGCATAAATTTCTAAAGATCAAAAGTGATGAAGGAATAACTTGTGAGATATTTTGATATAAAAATATAAATTTACATCAGGCAAAAAAATTATTTGTCATGGGCAAAAATGAAAGACCAGCACAAAATAGGGGCATAAGTGTCAATGACCCAAGAAAACCTGTTGGAGAACATATGTAATCACATCTAGCTTATGTAGTACCTAAATATATCAGTGGACTAGGAAGATTTTATTTTTTTATTTTTTTTCAACAGGCTAGGAAGAATCAATTAGTACTACTCTATGTTATTGGCTTATTTCTGTTACTAAAATGATATATCATAGTTTTTTTTTTTTTTTTGGAGGTCATATGATTCACGGAAGTAGGAAAAAAAATTCTCTCTTTATTTTTTGTTTTCGAATATCACTGTTTGATTTATATCTAAAGGATTTTAAAAATATTTGGTATTAATTGATCTTTTGTTCAAAATAACCAGGACCATAGAGCTTGTGCATATATTTTGTAAAAAAAATGATTCTATATTAAGCACGTTTTTGTATATGTTAGTAACTTATTGAGCTTAACTTGAACAAATGATTTGAAGCATTTCGAAATATGCAAAAGAAAAAAAAAAGGAAAAGTTTAGTAAGACGAGCAATATAAGGGTAAAAATTTACGCGCACTTGATGTTTACACCAAGCCTTTGATGCATGATATGTGATTGTATAAAGTTCTAGCATTTCTATAGACTATAGTTAATAAACATGTATTCTTACCTCATTAAATCACTTAACTATAATATATTATATATTTTAATCTAAATATCCAGTGCGGGTAATTAAGTATTTACCATTAGCAAGCAATCTACTAAAGATAGGTATTGTTAACTTTTGCTCTTTTGAGATATACAAGTCCGAGAAGAAAAGAAGTACTAGTAAACAGTTTTATTATTTTATACTTGAAGACGAAATAAAAAGTATGATTGTAGATTTTTTTAGAGTAGCTTGCATGCTGATTTTAAAGATTATATGCAAATAACAATATGCTTCATGTACAAATTATTTATGAGGCACACCCCACATCAATATAATGGAGTGTATCTCACATCTATTGTGTTTGGTAGTAGAGTCTCCAAGACTTAAAAAAGAAATATTGAATTCATATCATTTTTCATTTGTACCTGCATTATTTTCTTGTATACTTATGATATTTCAAAAAGAAGTCATTGAATAAGCACCTTTATAATTGAAGAATAAATGACCAATGGGAAAAGGATTATATTTCATTCAAGTCCTCACTTCCTATTTGCCAACAACTTTTTGTCCACCGACGAAAAATCTGATCAGAATATTAAAATTCAACCAATTTTTTTTATTTAAATGAAAAGAAGATCAGATGATTTTCTTATTGAAAAGGACAAATGCTGAGATAATTTTTAGGTCTGTCACGCACTTTTGTAATACGAAGATTGAATACAACAGCATGGACTTTTAAGCAGTTGCCATGTGATTTCTCTATTCCCACTTTTACTTTTATTTCCATCTATAGAAATATAAATTCCACTAATATACCTTCACCTTTTATTTTCTCTGGTACTTTTTATGTTTTTTTAACATCTTTCTTTATTATCCTAATTTAAATTCATATCATGTATAGTTCGAACTATATTTTGTTTTTCTTGGTTAAAAAGTGAAATTGCTTTATGGTACAAGCTGCAACCTGGTGTAAATTGAAAACAAGATGGAATTTAAGCAAACCTCAAAAGGAATTTGAGGTGTATTTCTTTTCTTTTGAGAAATAAATACCAAAAGAATTATCTTAGTAGAAGCATACGATACTAGGTGATTTCTTGTCATATATTCTGGACTTATGAATAAAATTATTCAGTACTTATGTTGGGGTAATTAAACATCAAGGAAATAGATATCTAGCACATCTTATAGGTGAGTCGGTGACCCCACACTTCTCATGGTGAATATGAATTCTCAATTATCCTTAACAATGATTGTATAATCTCTCAATTATTTGCTTCACTAAATTGAGCAAGAAGCTTTGGTATCATATTAAGGAATGAATAGGGATTCCACTAATTGGAAAGAGAAGGCAAAGCAATATCTCAGTACTATTCAGTTTATGATGAGCTATTATTGGGGAGCAAAAATACCAAATGTATTTCTCTCATTCCCTCTCTAGTTTTTGGATAAGTAGACTCTGCAGGATCAACAACCATAGCTGCACGGAGTACGGTATCAAAAATGGACAAATGTCCTTCCATCTTTTGATAGGCATTATCAGCCCAATCCCTGTTGCCCCAAGCTCAAATGGGTTGATGGGCTTTCAATAATAGGCCCAATAAGAATTATTTAGGTTATAAGTCTATAACCCTTTGTTTAGCCCATTTCAGCTCATTTCAGACGGTCACCTCTGGGCGAGTTAATAACATGTCTATGTATTAACTAACCTCATTTTAATCCGTTCAAATTCAATTGAATTCACCCAGTTGACACATGTATTATATCAGGAAATAACATCCAATGATCTGGAAAACGAACGATCTTAAAATTTTAACCCTGGTTTGTGCCATGGGCTAACCTTCAAGCTCAACAATTAAAAGTTGTTAAAGTTTTGTTCCTAGGATAAGTGTAGTCAAAAGTTTAACATCACCCAACCTCATTTTAATCCATCCAAATTCAATTGAATTCACTCGTTTGACACATGTATTATATCAGGAAATAACATCCAATGACCTGGAAAACGAACGATCTTAAACTTTTAACCCTAGTTTGTGCCATGGGCTAACCTTCAAGCTCAACAATTAAAAGTTGTTAAAGTTTTGTTCCTAGGATAAGTGTAGTCAAAAGTTTAACATCACCCACCTCAAAGGTCATTCTTGCAAAACACCCCTATTATATTTGTCAAAAAACAAAAAATGAGTAGGATAAAGTTTCCACATGTACAAAGGGTCAAGGAAAAAACCACTCTGCTACAAGTGGGTCCAAAATGGTTTTTTTCCTTTAACAAAACTCCAATACACTACAAGGATAAGTGGATAAGCCTTTTCCTTTAAGCAACAAAATCAAGAATGCATCACAAGTTGTACCTTTGACAAAAATATCTACTAGTAAATGAAAAAAGAGAAAAATCTCACTTACCCAAATATCTAAATCCTTCAATTTACACCATCTCCTCTTTCAAGTTACAAGAACTTCTAAGAAATGTCAATTTTAGCACCAAATTCCCAAATTCTGTACAGAGAAATCCACAACAGAGAGCAGCATCATCAGTTTTTGAACAGTGGTGGAAGTCTAAATATTGTAAAATCATTTGGATTTTGCTTTGTTGATAAGAGAAGAAGTGATTGGAAGAGAAAATTAAAGAGAGAGTTTAGAATCAATGCTTCTTGGCCAGATTTGTCAAGGCCAACTACTGTTGAGATGCAACCCATTGAGAGCACTGAACAACTTGACCAAATTTTAGCCTCTGCCAAAGAGCTATCACAACCCATCATTATTGATTGGTAAAATTCTTCTCTTTCCTTGTTTGTGATAAAGAAAAGAATGTCTAAAAATAATTGTCTCAAATTATTTATCGTTTTACAAGTTCAAGGCAGTTAATTATAGTTTTCTGTTTTACCCTTAATACACTTATGACACATAACTGGAGTAACCATTTATTGAAAGGTAAAGTTAGTCAAATATCCCTCCTAATTAATATTTCTTACAGAACCGTGTAAAATAAAAGGCAGACAAATAATTTGAGACGGAGGGATTAAACGGTAAAGCTGTAAAAGCATTCTTTTTAACCATAAGTGTCGGGTTTGAACCCAGAAATGAAGTCCCTCTTGACAGTAAAGATTCTTCCGTTATCCATAGGTCTCAGATTTGAGCCCCGATATGAAGTCTGTTTTAATAGTAAAGGTCTTTCTTGAAGTCTCAGGTTCGAGCTCCTTCTTACGATGTAGTAAGCGCTAAAACCTTCATTGTTAACTTTATCCGGCGTGATTCCAGACTAGTTAGGAGTATGTTTCGAATGCCAGATGATTATACTAAAAAGAATATTAAAGTAGATATAAAATGATAATTGTATGAGTTTTTTCCTGTTCTGCATTTTTTAAAAGAAAAGGAAAGAATCGATTTTATGGAGTTGCAGTTAGATTGATTTGTTTGTAGCAAATGATTGATAGGATGGCTGCTTGGTGCCGGAAATGCATATTTTTGAAGCCAAAATTGGAGAAACTTGCAGCTGAGTTTGATACTAAGTAAGCCCCCTTTTCATGTCCTGTCAAGTCATTACAATGCCTTTAACATTTTCTTGAATAGTTTATTTACAGCTGGTTTCAGACATTGAAATATATAAGCTATTTTTCCATGTTATCTGTGGGGGAGTAGTTTGACAAGACGCTGGATTTTTATGATAAGATGTTAGTCTTGATTAATAATAAACTCACTGATAGCATCAAGAACTCCGTAGTTTATTACATAGGGATATGGTGGATGATTGGAACTATTTGACTCTTTACCAAAGTTCTCGGGTACGAGCCTTGAAAATGGAGAACTTCTTGATAGCGAGCAGTTTACCTCTTTAGGGCCTATCCAGCGTAAATCCAAGTAGTAGGCCCAATAGGTTGCCAATACCGGATGGTTAAAACACTCCCCCGCCCTAGATCTCTGAGTGTCATGGTTATACATTCTTGTGTCTTAAAAGAAAATGACTAATGTACTAGCTCATTTTGAGCTTGATTTAAACATTTTAGTTTTCATTTAGTCGAGTGAAATAAACATGTATATCTTGTTCCCTGTGAAGGGGAAAATGACAAGCCAACTACATATATAGAGTACATTAGCAATGGTTTTAGAGAATAATGATATATTCTTTTTCCTCTTGTTCGTAGACTCAAATTCTACTATGTCGACGTGAATAAAGTACCACAAACTTTAGTGAAGCGAGGAAATGTTTCAGTAAGTATCCTTTTGTGCACGACTCAAGTATTTTTTTCAGCAGTCTATTATTTCCTTTTGCACTCTGTTCATTTTCCTAATTTGTTTCTTGTTTTAATCTCCAGAAAATGCCAACAATTCAGGTGAGCAGGCCTATGGATTCCCCCATCTTTCAAAAGTTCAAAAGAAAGATTAAGCTATAAAATTCTTGTTTTATTTTTATTGCAGTTGTGGAAAGATGGGGAAATGAAAGCAGAGGTGATTGGAGGGCACAAAGCATGGCTTGTAATTGAAGAAGTGAGAGAAATGATCAAAAGCTCTATATAATATGTTACTAGTCCAATCTGATGACTGCCTCTTCTTGTTCATAAACAACAAATTTCTCTCTTTGTCCAAAGTTCGACATCAATTTGTATATTCAGTAAAGGGCATTTCAATATGTACAGTTGTTACAAAGGATCCTTTTTGCATTATCAAAGATGGTGAATTGGTGATGTTGGAACTTAAAATGGTGAATTGATCATGTTGCTACTTAAAACTTGCCAGAAACAGTATATATATATATGTATAGTGGTTGGCTGGTTCCTGGCCATCGCATTACTGAAAATCATTCAAGAGGAATTTGAAAAGAAAAAAAACCCATTTGTATATGAAGCCTCACGTTCAAATCTTTTCATGTATTCAAGTAGCCATATCAAAATGAGGCGCACACAAAAAATAATGAAAAATACACCATAACACCACAGCTAAGGTAACCAGCCTTTTCATCATTTGGCTAAACGATGCAAGATAGCATAGCTTTACCAAGCTACAAGAAATCAATTCGAGCAACACCATAATAATAAAAATGAAATGAAAGACTAGATGCAGCACTCGTCTAGCAAAAACGAATAAGTTCCATTGAACATAAATAGAATAAGTTCCATTGAAGACAAATTCTACAAGTTCACCTTTAAATTGAGTTATTAAGCTCGGAAAACCTGACAATCAACTAAAGAAAAACTCAGTTGAACCGGATTCTTAGGTCCATGGTGTCCAGAAGAATAGTGCCTGATCCTCATACATTTTGCATAAATTGTAAAATTCCACACTTATAGAGAATTTAGATTCCAAAACCAAAAACAGCCCGGATCCTGTGGAAAATAAGGTCTCTCCATCCTCTCTCTGTATTCTCCACAACAGTTGAATTACCATATCTGCACCATCAGTAGCAAACATGAGAAAAAAAAATTGCATGATACAGGCAAACTAACATAACTAATCAAATAAACTATAACGAACCTGTCTTCCTCTGGTATATCTGTATGTGTCAGCTTGACAACTGTAACTCCAGATTGAGGTTCCTCAAAGGTAATTCGGACCTGAAACAATCAACACACGATACGTATCAGAAAAAGATATTCATTGCCTGTCCTACTCCTTTATACTGCTATAGGCTCATAAGTCGCAACATTTCAGCACACAGTCCAAGTTCTATCTATTTTAACATATTTACCATTGTACTAAGAAAACAAATGGGCCGTCTCTCTACCCTTCTCCACTTAAATAGCAGAATTTTTGTTTGAGGCAGGGTTCGACCCTGTGATGTGAACCTCACTCACACATTACAAGCTACACCCGGCCCCCGGGGGAATAATTCGAACAACATCATTGATACACCAAATTTTGTTAAAGAAGAACAATGCTGCGACTCTGTTTAATTCAAGCAGTATCCACAGAAAGAATTAGGATATGGACTAGAGGTAGACTTCGACGTTCATGATCACTGCTTGCATTCTAGATCTGGTAAGAGCCTAAAGTAGCAGAAAACTGTGCACTTGAATAGACATCACAAATACTTCCTCCGTAGTCCTCCATCAGCCAATCTATGTGATTATATTAAAATGGCATATCTACAGCACAATAACAGCGGCCAAAGAAGAATGGGCTAACAAAGATCATCACATCAGTGAGTACCCATTAGACAATATAGAGTTTTGACCTCACAACATGCGCACAAGCTCACTTCTTTTGCCTATTTAGATGAACACTTGAACATAGGAATACTAGTCAACTTACCTAGAACATAACTCATTCTGCACATTATACACCCATAAAGATTACATACCGATCAATCAGCTAACTCAAATGCAAATAAATTGTGGTCAGCTATTCCATTCTTCAGCCTCCATTCCACTCTATTCAAATATAGGTCATTCCAATACTAAATATATTGCATTTTTAACATTGAAAAGAAGACTCAAGCTTATATCTTTTGCCTATTCAAATGAAAAGATTGAACTAAAACATACAAATAGTAGTCAAGTTACCTGGAACATAACTCATTCTACACACTAGAACATAGCTCATTCTGTACACCCATAAAATATTATATATCAATCAATCAGCTAACTCAAACCAAATTAGTTGAGGTCAGCTATACCATTCTTCAGCTTCCATTTCACTCTATTCAGATATATTTCACTCCAATACTAAATATTTTGCCTTATTTAACATAAAAAAGAAGACTCAAGCTTATTTATTTTGCCTATTCAAATGAAATATTTGAACTATACATGCAAATACTACTCAAGTTACCTAGAACGTAGCTCATTCTACACACTATACACCCATAAAAGATTATATAATATATGTCCATCCATCAGCTAACTCAAATCCAAATTAGTCGACCATTCTTAATAGTAAATGTTTTGCCTTATTTAACATTAAAAAGAAGACTCAAGGTTATATCTTTTGCCTATTCAGATGAAATAACACATACAAATACCAGGCAAGTTACCTAGAACACAAGTCATTCTACACGCTAGAACATAACTCATTCTATACACTCAAAAAATATTATAGTATTTATCAATCAATCAGCTAACTCAGATACAATTTAGTTCAAATTAGTTGAGGTCAGCTATACAATTCTTTAGCTTCCATTCACTCAATTCAGATATATTTCACTCCAATACTACATAATTGCCTTATTTAATATTAAAGAGAAGATTCTTGATCTCACAGTACGCCCACAAGCTTACATCTTTCGCCCATTCAGATGGAACATTCGAACCAAAACAAACAAATACCAGTCAAGTTATCTAGAACTAAATTCATTCTAGACACTATACAGAGTATACACCCATCAAAGATTATATAGCAACTAATCAACCAGCTAACTCGAATCCAAATTAGTTGAGGTCAGGTACCATTCTTCAACTTCCTTTCCACTCTAATCAGATAAATTTCACTCCAATACTAAATATTTTGCCTTATTTAACATTAAAAAGAAGACTCAAGCTTATATCTTTTGCCTATTCAAATGAAATATTTGAACTAACACATACAAATACTAGTCAAGTTACCTAGAAAACAACTCATTCTACACTATACACACATAAAAGATTATACGTCAATCAATCAGCTAACTCAAATCCAAATTAGTTGAGGTCAACTATACCATTCTTCAGCTTCTCTCTATTCAGATCAGTGTTGTCAAAGGCGCGCTTAACGCTTAAGCCCTGAAGCGAGGCTCAAAACATGTTGAGCGCTTCGCCTTGCTTTATGTGCGCTTCAGTGTCGTCATCAAGGCTCTAAGACATACTTTCCTTGAAATGTATGCCTCTCTTGAAGAGGTGACACTAGATGATTGATATTTCACTTTATCGTGATGTTTTTACAATTTCTTTGTCCATATATTTGTTATTCATGCTTACTATTATTAGTCTTGGACTAAACATACATATATTTATAATTTTGCACCATTGCGCTTTTTTCCACTAAAGCCCACACTTTATTTGCGCTTTGGCGCTTAAAGCCCCAGCTAACCTTAGAGCTTTTTTGCGCTTTTCGCTTTTGATTACACTGTTCAGATATATCTCATTTCAATGCTAAAAATTGTCTTACTTAACATCAAAAAGAAGACTCAAGCTTATAACTTTTGCCTATTCAGATGAACTCTTTGAACTCAAACATACAAATACTAGTCAAGTTACCTAGAATACAACTCATTCTACACTATACACACACAAAAGATTATATATCAATCAATCAGCTAACTCAAATCCAAATTAGTTGAGGTCAGCTATACCATTCTTCAGCTTCACTCTATTCAGATATATCTCATTTCAATACTAAATAGTTTGTCTTACTTAACATCAAAAAGAAGACTCAAGCTTATAACTTTTGCCTATTCAGATGAACTATTTGAACTAAAACATACAAATACTAGTCAAGTTACCTAGAACACAATTCATTCTAGGTATACGCACATAAAAGATTATATATCAATCAATCAGCTAACTCAAATCCATATTAGTTGAGGTTATAGCCTATACCATTCTTCAGCTTCCATTCCACTCTATTCAGATGTCTTTCATTCCAACACTAAATATTTTGGCTTATTTAACATTAAAAAGAAGACTCGGGCTTATATCTCTTGCCTGTTCAGATAGAAACGTGTGAACTAAAACATACAAATAGTAGTAAAGTTACCTAGAACACAAGAACATAACTTATCTACACATACAACCATAAAAGATTATATATCAATCAATCAGCTAACTCAAATCTCAAATTAGTTGAAGTCGGCTATACTATTCTTCAGCTCCCATTCCACTGTATTCAGATATTTCATTCAAATACTACACATAACATTAAAAAGAAGACTCTTAACCTCAAAACATGCCCACAAGCTTACATCTTTGGCAGTTTAGCCTATTCAGATGAAACTTGAACTAAAACATACAAATATAGTAAAGTTAGAACACAACTCATTCTACACTCACTACGCACCCATAAAAGATTATATATCAATCAATCAATCAGCTAGCTCAAATCCAGATTAGTAGAGGTCGGCTATACCATTCTTTAGCTCCCATTCTTGATTCCACTCTATTCGGATATATTTCATTCCGAAATTAAATATTTTGCCTTATTTAGCGCATTAAAAAGAAGACTCGAGCTTATATCTTTTGCCTATCAGATGAAACATTTGAACTAAAACATATCAATAGCAGTCAAGTTACCTAGAACATAATTCACTCTAGAAACTATACACTCAAAAATATTATGTATCAATCATTCAATCAGCTAGCTCGAATCCAAATTAGTTGAGCTCAGCTTTACCATTCTTTGGCTTCATCCCACTCTATTCAGATATATTTCATTCCAATACTAAATATTTTGGCTCATTTAACATTAAAGACAAGACTCACGCTTATATCTATTGCCTATTCAGATGAAACAGTTGACCTAAAACATATACCAGCCAAGTTACCTGGAAAACAACTCATTCACCACATTATTACAACCATAAAAGATTATATATCAATCAATCAGCTAACTCAAATCCAAAAAATTAGTTGAGGTCGACTATACCATTCTTCAGCTTCCATTCCACTCTATTCAGATATCTTTCATTCCAACACTAAATATTTTGCCTTATTTAACATTAAAGAGAATATTCTTGACCTCACAAGCTTACATCTTTCACCTATTCAGTGGAACATTTGAATCAAAACATACAAATACCATTCGAATTACGTAGAACTTAACTCATTCTACACACAATACACCCATAAAAGATTATCAATAAATCACCTAACTCAAATCCAAATTAGTTGAGCTTGGCTCTACTATTATTCAGCTTCCATTCCACTCTACAACAACTACTACTACTATGTCTCCGTCCCAAATTAAGATATTTCATTCCAATACTAAACAATTTGCCTTATTTAACATTAAAATAACATTCTTGACAAACACATAAACACAAATAGAAAAAAGCAAAGGTCAAAAAACCATACCATGGACTGAATACCATCAGGCCAACTACCAAACCTCCATTTCTGAACAATCAATTTCCCTTCTTGCAACTCCACATTACTCCCCGTAACCGATCCATCAAATATACTAAACTCCCCACCAACCTCCTTACTTATCCTAGCATTACTCTGTGTAAATCCCTTCCATCTATTCTCATCCATCAATATCTCAAACAAATCTTTAGCCCTACAACTAAATTTCTCCGTCATCGTTATCGTCTTAAACCCTTCCTTTTTCTTCTCCTTTTTCACCTTCACCTCCTCCTTCACCGGAGTCAACGCCGGAGTTCCAACGTCTCCGGCGTTGACCGCTTTTTTTACCACTTTTTTCACGTCATTTTCATCTTTACAAGGACCCCCTTTTGACATAGCATTAACATAAACCCTAATTTGCTCTAAAACAAAAGGCTTTCCTTTAACAATAAATGCATCCCTTAATCTCTTCCCAATTTGCCCTTCATCTTTAATCGTAACCCTAATTTCTGGATCTTCATCAGCATTCTCATCAGCTATATAAGGTAATTCAACATTCCCTTCAAATTTCAAACCACCTTCATTTACAACCTCACCTTCCCAAGACAGAATTAAGTTTAATTCATAACCTGGAATTACTTTCCCTTTTCGGATATTAACGTAAGCTTCACCTTCGAGTTTTTCGAGGTTTTTTGTTCGGATTTTGAGGTTGCCTTCACCGTCAATTAGGGTTTTGTTTGATAAGAGATTGTTAAGGAAATTACGTGACCATTCGAGACAATCAGTTTCAGCCCAATGCCAATTGTGAACGTTGGTTCCGTCAGGTCGGTCTTCGACGATCCAGCGTTTGTCTCCTTCTCCTAAACGGGCCATTTCACGGCGGTGTTACGGCGGTGAGAGGGGATTTGATTGTGTGCTGTGGAGGGATTTGATGGACCAGTGGAACGCAGTGGAGATATAAGGGAAAACGGGTTCTGGAGGGTTCTAAAGACTCTAATTGTTTAGAAGGATCTAGAAGACTGATTTTGTTTTCTTTTTTTAGTTTACCTTTAATAAGTCTACAAGAATCGAGAATTCTCACTCATTTTTTTATTTTTATTTTTAAAATTAAGAGCCCGTTTGAACTATGTGATAAAAAGTGCTAAACGGTTTTAGAAATAAGAGTAATATTAAAATTAATAGAAAATATAAGAAATAAAAAGTAAAATTGTTAATCAAATAAAAATGGCTTTTAAGCTTAAAAAAATAAATTGGGGTTGAGTAACTTCTTGATTTTGGCTTATTTAAATACTTTTTAACTTAATTTAAGCTGTTTTTTATTTTATCAAACACTCAAATAAATTACAAAATGACTTACAAGCTGGTTTGACTAATTTTTTTCATTTATACCTTTAACAAGTCTACAAGAATCGAGAATTCTCACTCATTTTTTTTTTAAATTAAGTCTTTATCGTACATGCTAATTGAAAATATTAAGAGTTATAAAGGGACTTATCATAGGAAGAGGGGAGTACGCTACTCAAGAATTTTTTATTTTATTTGTTGAAACTGAATTTGAATAAGGAATTAATAGGAGACGGAATAACTGGAATCTTGTTTCGTGTTCATTGGGAACGCTCTACGTCTGGAAGAAATGCGAATCCCTCTTGCTGTTAAATAGGTTTTTCCTTTGTATACCTTACTTACCTCGATCTAGCGGAGTTACATGTCAAGTATCAGTGTCTTTTTAGGATTATTCTGAATGTACAATGCAATTTCAGCAGTAATATTCCATTTCATGCTCTTTTTCTTAAAATTTACTCTTGGCAACTCCTATTTGCGAAGCGAGATGTTATCTAATTAAATCACGAATTAAACTGTATTTTTTTTGGAAATTTTCAAAAATATATCGCATTTGAAAATATTTACGCCGCGTAGATATAATTTAATACACTGTATTTGGGGAAAAGCTTTATGCATAATGTATCAACTTGTATAAATTGTATACTAGTATATAAAAGGTATTAATGCACAAATATCGATTAAATTGAGTGTTTATACACAAAGCATGCACTAAAGGCGTAAATGTTTCAGAAGTAATTTCCCCTATTTTTTTATGAACTAAGCTGGTGAACATCTATTGATAATGAATAATGGTAGTATTCGGCAAGGATTTATATCCTCTGCTATTTAGTTATAACTTCGACAAACTAAAAAAGCCGTTAGCCCAAAAGTTAATCAGAGTGTTGCAAAAATTTACAAATAAAAATGTTTACAACTTTTTCATGAATGTATTAAACTTTGGATTTTTATTTAATAATTTGATGAACAAGAGAGAAATGGAAGAGTTGGTCATGATGATTGTTAGCTATCAATTTAAATTGTTTGTGAACGAATATAGTATTTCTTGAAGAAGTCATTAATGCTTGCATTAGTTAGGCTGTCTATATCATATCTCTTGACTGTAGCCTTTTTCTGAATTCTGATAACGCGAAATGCTTTTTGTACAGGTGATTATTTTTAAAATATTTTTGCATTTTATTCTCAAAATGAACAGGACAGGCTTTTTTTTTTTTTTTTTTTTTCGTCGTAACAGATGACTTACCGTTATCAATTCATGTTCTTATATATAAAAAAAAGTAAGACATAATTGAATTTCTTAATAAAAAAAAAGTATAAATATATTTACATTGTCGGTGTTTCAGACTTGATCTCGAAAAAGAAGATGCTTTGGTTTATTGCCTACTCTAATACCGTAATACGTTTGACGTCATATTGTCAACAACAGTATAAGGGGTCTATTTCTAATTTCTCCTTCCAATCACAATTACGTTAGGCAAAATAACTAAACAAAATAAATAATCACTAAAAAATTTAAATGAGGTAAAAATGGATGAAACATTTCATAGAAAGATGAATAATATTTATTGATACTTATTCATCATAAAATAGACCAAGGTCTGTGTTTGATCAGAGTTATTACATCATTAAAAGGGAGAATACTAAAAAACCATTTCTCCCAATTGGATCTAACAATTCCAATAACAAACGCATGATAATGGGCTAGCATTACCACCAGTGCAAACCCCATTTCCATTATGTTTCTGTAAGCATTCACTTTGACATTCAGCCATGGTGCAATGATCTGGATCCAGAATCTCAGTGCATCTTTTTTGGGCTTCCACTTGAGTAATTGTCAATGCAACTACACCCAAAAATTGAACCACAACACATTAGTATATCAAATGAAAGAAGAATTAGCATTGTCACAAGCAAAATAATGCAAAAAGTTTGCCAAGTTTTCATTTTTGAGACAGTTGTTAAGTAAATGACTTGTTCTTTATTTCTCTTGCAATATATAGACCTTTTAAATCACGGTCTAAAGATTATTATTTTTTTAAGCAAATTGATAATCTTATGAGATAATCTTATGAGAAAACTTTAGACCACGATCTAAAATTTTGTAGACATTAGACGATATTTTAATGTTTTGCTAGGCCCAAGAAATATATCTGCAGAATTTTTAAAATAGAGAAAATAGTTAAATAGTGGCCTAAAAAGAATATTTATGTAAATCATCCAAAATAATAATAAGTATCAAGGGTTGTGGTGGAATAGATATGATCCACCTAGCTTTAATGAGAGATTTTTAGTTCGAGCCTGGATACAGAAAAATTTTGGCGGGGAGAATTTCTCCTTTAATGGACCTTATGCGGTGTGAATTCGAATTAGTCCTCCCAATGCAGATACTAAACACCGAATAAAAAAAACAGAACGACAAACATAGAAAAACAATTAGACAAAAAAAAAAAAAAAAAAAGAAGAAGAAGAAGAGAAGGTCAAACCTGAAAGAATGAGGAAGAAACATATGATAGAGTTCAAAAACTTGGCCATATTGCTTTTTGAAGTTGATGATCTCAAGTGTTAATGATGTGCTTTGTTAGAGCAAGGTGAAAGAGGGTTTTATAGTGTGAATTTTCTAGACGTGTGTGATTTATTTTGGGAAGTAACTCGATGTATAATTTACTTTCCAAATAACATAGATGGTTTTGTTACCTTTTTGGAAAGCAGTTTAGAGAAAGTAATATGGTGATAGAATTTAGAATAAATGGTTCATAATATGCTTTCCATGGAGTTGCAAATATGGATTGTTTTCTTTTCGAAAGTTATGAAAAGCAGTTTAGAAAATTGATTGTGTTGATATTTTAGGAGAATTAAAGTTTTATATTTTATATTGTATCTCAAATAGATACATATGATTTATAGGGTGTGTTTGGTATGAAGTGTTTTTTGCAATTTTCTCATGTTTGATTGGTTAATATGTTTTTTTTTTTTTTTTGATATCTAGGAACACAAGTTCCTTTAAATCAAAAACTTTTCAGGTGGAAGTGGTTAAAGCAAGTTTCATAAGTGTCACTCTACACTGATTGTTTCATCACCACACCTAACACCCCACCCGTCCCCACTCACATAAGTTTTGCCTAGATTATATAAAAACACTCACGAGACATTAACATTTTCTACTTGTTTACCAAACACTGAAAAACAAATTTTAAAAATTTACTTTTTTATTTTTTTATTTTTGATATACTGCCCCAAAATAGTTAAGGATATCGTCACATTGTGGATGACCTTAATGCATGATGATTCCGTCTACATATCATTTGATTATAATTTTGCAAACCTACCACGTGAAGATGTTAGGTTAGCATTCTTCCCGTTTTCTATTTTTATAAAATACATAAACATGGATTTATTTATGACTGAAGAACCTAGCAAGATGCAAGGTAATCTTAATTTTATTAATAACTTAACTCAATAAGTAGTTTAATTATTTTTATTTCAATTTGTAATAGTTGTGAACTTATAATTCCCCAAATATTTTTCATTTTACCAGTGAAGTTTTTATAATTATTTGTAAATTTAAATCGGTTAGTTATTTTTCGAATAACAATCGGCCTCAGTAAAGTTTTCGCAATCACAAAATGTATCAGAAACTTGGATAAATAGCGGATGTTTTTCTCTGTAGTTTTTAGGGTTGTGGGGTACCCAAGATGATGGCACCTAAAAGATCTTAAATACCTGAATGCACCAATTATCTATTTATTTATTGAGAGAGATAGACCATATTATAATTTATTAGCTTGTCTTCCTTTGCCCTCCAAGAAACAATTAATTAACTTTTCGGTGTATAAGAATTAAAATCAACCAAAAATGCTCTGATTCCATGTAGTTCATTACTCTAATTTCCTTCTTTCTACCTCAACTATCGTTGCGGTGGAGTAGTAAGTATACCTTCATCCTTAGTAGATGTTTTGGGTTCAAGCTCTGAAAATGAAGTCGCTTTGATATAAAGTGTTTACATCTGAGACTACCAGCTTGAATACAAATTACTCAGGTCCCAAAATAAATATCAGACATCGCGTTGGAATAAAAAGGAACTCCAGTTGGCCAAAGTAAAGTGGGGAAAACTTGGTAAATAGCTACTTCTAACACTAATGATTAACTATTGGCCACTATTTTAAAAGCTATTAACATATAACCATTATTTCGACATGAAAAAAGTTTTGAAAATTTCCCTAACTAAAACACGGAACAAACTCTAACAAACAGGTTTGTAATTCGAGTATTAACAACTGGAATCCAATGAACGGTTGATGGGGTTAAAAATTTAATTAAAGTTTTAAACCCCACAAACGATTCATGTCAAACCTCATAAACAGTTCGTAAGACCATACCTTTATAACTTCACACCCAAAAAACAATTGATGGCATTCAAACCTTTAATGTGATTATTTACCTATCTTTTTAAGTAGTGTCTAAAAACTTAATGACATATTGGAAAACTGGTCATCACACCGATTTTTTACAGTAAAGTGAACAAAATTATATTACAATAGAATAGTTAGGTAAAAGTTAAATAATGTAGAAACTGATAAATATTTTTCAGAAAAAATAATACTAGTATTTATTGATACTCATCATTCATAATAGACCAATATTTGTGTTTGATCAAAGGTACATTAATTGGAGTTACAATTGTAAACACAGACACAATTGTATGGACCAGTAACACCACCAGTGCAAAGTCCATTTCCTTTGTATTGCTCTGCACATTGTTTTTGACAGTCAGCAAGTACACATCCCTTTGGATCCAATGTTACAGTGCATCTCTGTTGGGCTTTTACCTCAGTAATTGCCAAAACTGCATCAAAATGAACCAACAAAACACTAATATATCAGTAAAAGAAGAATTAAAGTTTAAGTTATACACAAAGTATTAGTTAATTATTTTACACTATCGGGTAATTCAACAGTTACCTAAGCGTAGTTCTCCTTATGTGGGATCGGTAATTTTTAAAATAAAACAAAATTACCTGCTACAACATGTAAATGTGGCTTGATGGTGTAAAAATTCCTTACACTAATGATGCATATAACTTAAACTCTTTATTTTATCACAAACAATACAACAAATACTGAAAAAGAACTTTTAAGAAAATTGAAGAAAGTCGAACCTAAAAGAATGAGGAAGAAGCAAATGAGAGAGTTTAAAAACTTAGCCATCTTTATTGAAGTTGATATCAAATGTTAATGGTGTATTTTGGTGCAAGATGAAAGAGGCTATTTATAGTGTAAATTTGCTAGAAAAGTTATGGGAGGCATTGTTAAAAATTTAATGAGATGCCATTTTTAGGAGAATTAAAATGTTACTTCTCATATTGTGTTCTATAGTTTATAATATGCTTTCCGTAGAGCAAATTAAGATGGCTTCTTTCCTTTTTGAAATAATTATGGGAAGTAGTTTAGATAATTGATTGTGAGGACATTAGAAGAATCGGATTATTGTTATACCTTGGGATAATAGTACTTGTAGTCCTTAAGTTAATGATGATTTTTAATTTTCGATATTTGGTTAAGCACACAAACCTTTAATTAATTTAAATGTGTAATTTTGGTCCCTTTATTTAGGAACTATCTTATATTGATTAAACTAATTATTCTCAAATATGGAGTAATAATACAAATTTAACATAACACATGAGCAATAGAATAATTTAACAGTTCATAATTCATCAAATTTTTGAAAATTCACAAGTATAAGGATGAAAAGTGCAAATTAGACTTAATTGAAGGTTATATATACGTAATCATATATTAGAAAGATCAAAATTAGAATTTACCTATAACATAGAAACCAAAATACTATTATCTCTAATATCTTTTATGTTATGTTTTCCATAAAGCAGATGTGGCTTGTTTCCTTTTTTGAAAAGTTATGGTAAGCAATTTAGAAAATTTAATGTGATGACATTTTAGAAGCATTAAGTTGTTCTCTCATACTGTACTTCAGACTTCAGAGATTTATGGTTTGTAATATGCTTTCCATAAAATAGAATTGACTTGTATGCTTTTTGAAAAGTTATGGGAAGCTATTTAGAAAATTTAATATGTTGACATTTTTCTTAGAAAAAACTATATCCTATTGTACTTCAGAGATCCATGGTTTATTTGAACTAGGGGTGTACAAAGCAAACCAACAAACCGCGCCAAACTGGTAATTCGAACCAAACCGAGAAAAAAACCCAACTAATGGTTTGGTTTGACTTGGTTTGGTTTTAAAAAAAAAACCCGAACACTATTGGTTTGGTTTGGTTTTAACTAAAAAAAGTCAAACCGAATCAAACCAACCCTACATTACATTTATTAAACTTCAAACATATTTCATACATAAAAATATTTGCTTATAATGTAATTTATAAATGTTTCTTTAACTTTTTCTTAGCTTTTTGTCTTTTAACATATTATTTCAAGCTTGGAATTAGAATTTTGAATGGTCCAATAAGTTTTATAGCCCAATGATATTAGGAACTCAAATAAAACTCAACAAAAATCAAATCAATACTAATGCTAACAAAAGTAATTCATATCTAGCACTGCAATTACAATAATGTTGATATCTATTCTTTAGTTTTATATTAGTTTAAAAAGTGAAAATAAGTAACTTAATTTTACTTTTTTCTTTAATATCTAGTCATGTAATTAATACTTATTAGTCGTACTTATATAGCATGGTTTAGTATTTTTAGATTATGATCATTTTCTACACGCCTTATAAATTAGCCGTATTTATTGTAGCATGACTTAGCACTTTTAGATTATGATCATTTTATTTTATGCAATTTCATTAACTTTTTTCGTTTAATATTTTGGTACAATGTCATCTTTCATCTCACGTTTTGTGTTATTTTCTTAATAAATATCTTAATTAGATAGTCATATCTTACTAGGACTAAAGAAATATTTGAAGTACAAGTTATATATTTTGTGTGAAGAATTTACCGGAAAAAAAACCCGAAAAACCCAAGCAACCCGAAAAAATCGAGAAAACCCGATGTTGAAAACCCCGACTTTTGTTGGTTTGGTTTGGTTTATAGATTTAAAAACCCGATGCAATTGGTTTGGTTTAGTCTTTAAAAAATCTGAACCAACCCGATTCATGTACACCTCTAGTTTATTATATGTTTTTGCATAGAACAAAGCTAACTTGTTTCTTTTTTTGAAAAGTTATCAAATCAATTAAAACTTATGATGATTAAGTAATTTAATGAAGTAATAATATATATTAATTAATTATGATTAAGTAAAAAAATGAATATACAAACGCATGTAACTCATGTATTAGTTGGTGTAAGCACACCTTAGGAGTAACCTTTTATCAAAAGATATGGTTTGTTTTCTTTTTGAAAAGTCACAAGAAGCGGTTTATAGAATATGATGATATGTTATAGAAGCAGAGGCGAATGTGGGATTTCTGGTACATGGGTTCACCACTAAAAAAAAAAAAAAAAGGGGCAACTTGATCCCTAATCCTCTAGGTAAAAACTCAACATTCAACAAAGTGCACCGTTTAGATTTTTTGTAGTATGAGTCTCAGCAAATAGTATTATACTAATTGTAGAAAATATTTACATAAAATATTTAATTTTACGGAGAGACCATGTGTTCACATGCCCCAATTTTACATGGTTAGAAGAATTTAAGTTATATATTTCCCATCATATTTTAGAGCTTATAGTTTATGATTTTTTAGATTAAGCAAATACTACCATAAATGTAGTGAAATCTCTTTTTTCGGTTTTTTTGTCCAATCCTTCGATATCAAAAGACAACTAAAATTGATCTTTTTTAAGAGAATATGATTTTCATGCAAGCTGAAAACTGATTAATGGGTTAAGTGACGATCTCTCAATTCTTGAACCCATAAAGCATATCTCAGATTTATGCAAGGACAACGAATTTCCATCTAATTAAATTGGAAAATAGTCCAGGTTTTTTTAATTTAATTTCCCAAATAAATGAAGAAATAATGTGATTGCACGTAGAAATAGTTAAGACTATCATGGTCATAATATACGGATGGGTTCATGGTAACTAATGTATTAATATCTATGGATATTTGACTGTAAATATATCCAATTTTTTTTTTTTTGTATATTAACTCGAAATCGTTGTAGAAATATATAAAGTTTAATAGATTAGTTACCATGAACCCATCCGTATATTATGACCATGACTAATCTTCGGTCAAAGTGCGGAAAAAAGCTTAATTTTTAGTTTGATTTTTAAAGAACAAAGATGACAAGTTTCCAAGCAAACAAAACTACTTCGGGGCACTCTACAATCCTAAAACGACGATCCAAACGTTTAGGCATACTTGATGTAATGAGCCGACGTTATTGTACGCAAAAAAATATATTAAGTTCTATATAAAATATTGATATTTTGGGGTTTTGAAACATGACTAATTTTTGCCCAAAGTATGAAAAAACGTGATTTTGATAGCTTAAAAAAAGGAAAAAAAAAAAGTACCCTCCCCCTTTCACACACAAATTCTGCGCATGAAGCCTAGGTTTTTTTTTTTTTTTTAAGGGTTAGTTTGGTTCGAAAAGTTATTTTTTGGGTTAAAAAAGTTTCGGGTCCTAACTAATGCTGCTGTCTACATCACACTTCTTGACTGTGGCCTTTTTCTGAATCCTGATAACGCGAAATGCTTTGTGCACAAGGGACTATTTTTGAAATATTTTTTCATTTTATTCTCGAAACGAACAGGACAAGCTTATTTTTTTTCGTCGATGACTTACCATCCTTCAAGGTTATCAATTCATGTTCTTATATATATAAAAAGTAAGACATAATTGAATTTCTTAATAAAAAAAAGTATAAATATATTTACATTGTCAGTGTTTCCGACTTGATCTCGAAAAAGAAGATGCTTTGGTTTATTGCCTACTCTAATACCGTAATACGTTTGATGTCACATTGTCAACAACAATATAAGGGGTCTATTTCTAATTTCTCCTTTCAATCACAATTACGTTAGGCAAAATAACTAAACAAAATAAATAATCACTAAAAATTTTAAATGAGGTAAAAATGGATGAAACATTTCCTAGAAAGATAATAATATTTATTGATACTTATTCATAATAAAATAGACCAAGGTCTGTGTTTGATCAAAGTTATTACATCATTAAAATGGAGAATACTAAAAAACCATTTCTCCCAATTGGATCTAACAATTCCAATAACAAACACATGATAATGGGCTATTATGTTATATTGCACGTAAAATCGAAATAGTTAAGGATATCGTCATATTGTGGATGACCTTAAATGCATGATGATTCCATGTACATATCATTTGATTATAATTTTGCAAACCTACCACGTGAAGATGGTAGGTTAGCATTCTTCCCGTTTCTATTTTTATAAAATACATAAACATGGATTTTTTAAAACATGAATTTATTTATGACGGAACAACCTAGCAAAATGCAAGGAAATCTTAATTTTATTAATAATTTAACTCAATAAGTAGTTTAATTATTTTTATGTCAATTTGTAATAGTTGTGAACTTATAATTCCCCAAATATTTTTCATTTACCAGTGAAATTTTTATAATTATTTGTACATTTAAATAGGTTAGTTATTTTTCGAATAGCAATCGGCCTCAGTAAAGTTTATCTCGATCATAAAATGTATCAAAACCTTGGGTAAATAGCGGATGTTTTTCTCTTTAGTTTTTTAGGGTTGTGGGGTACTGAAGACAGTGCGGATCCAGGATTTTCACTCAGGAGGTTCGAAAAAAATAACAAAAGCTAAATATAAAAAATAAAGTTGTTGATGGGAATAAAAACTAGGATGCTAGAGACAATTTTGAACACCCTGGACTGCTTGAGCTAACCTTTTGCATATGTTCAGAATTTTCAAAAGTTAATATATATACATAAACACAGAAAATCTATCATATATATATATATCTGTAATATTTTGTCGGTGAACACCCTCACCTCCACTTAAATCCGCCCCTGACTGAAGATGATGGCACCTAAAAGATCTTAAATATCTTAATGCACCCATTATCTATTTATTTATTTGGTGAGAGAGATAAGCCATATTATAATTTATTAGCTTGTCTTCCTTTACCCTCCAAAAAACACCAATTAATTAACTTTTCGGTGTATAAGAATTAAAATCAACAAAAATGCTCGGATTCCATGTAGCTCACTACTCTAGAACTCAACTATGGTTGCGGTGGAGTAGTAAGTATACCTTCATCCTTAGTAGATGTTTTGGGTTGAAGCTCTGAAAATTAAATTGCCTTTGATATAAAGTGTTTGCATCACAAAGTGAGACTTCCGGCTTGAATACAAATTAGCCAGGTCCCAAAACAAATATCAGACATTGTGTTGGAATAAAAAGGAACTCCAGTTGCCCAAAGTAAACCGGGGAAAACTTGGTAAATAGCCACTTTTAACACTTATGATTAACTATTGGCCACTATTTTAAAGGCTAATTCGAGTATTAACAACTGGAATCCAAGGAACGATTCATGGGGTTTAAAAATTTATTAAAGTTTCAAACCCCACGAACGATTCATGTCAAACCTCGTAAACGGTTCGTAAGATCATATCTTTACAACTTCACACCCAAGAAACAATTCATGGCGTTCAAATCTTTAATGTGATTATTTATCTATCTTTTTAAATAATGTCTAAAAACTCATGACATGTCAGAAAGATGGTCACTCTACCTAATTTTTATAGTAAAGTGAACAAGATGATATAACAATAGAATAGTTAGGTAAAAGTTAAATAATGTAGAAACTGATAAATATTTTTCCGAAAAAATAATACTAGTATTTATTGATGCTCATCATTCATAATAGACCAATATTTGTGTTTGATCAAAGGTACATTAATTGGAGTTACAATTGTAAACACAGACACAATTGTATGGGCCGGTAACACCACCAGTGCAAAGTCCATTTCCTTTGTATTGCTCTGCACATTGTTTTTGACAATCAGCAAGTACACATCCCTTTGGATCCAATGTTACAGTACATCTCTGTTGGGCTTTTACCTCAGTAATTGCCAAAACTGCATCAAAATGAACCAACAAAACATTAACATATCAATAAAAGAAGAATTAAAGTTTAAGTTATAAACTGTTAGTTAATTATTTTACACTATTGGGTAATTCAACAGTTACCTAAGCGTAGGTCTCCTTATGTGGGATCGGTAATTTTTAAAACAAAATAAATTACCTGCTACAACACGTAAATGTGGCTTGATGGTGTAAAAATTCCTTACACTAATGATGTATATAACTTAAACTCTTTATTTTATCACAAACAATACAACAAATACTGAAAAAGAACTTTTAAGAAAATTGAAGAAAGTCGAACCTGAAAGAATGAGGAAGAAGCAAATGAGAGAGTTTAAAAACTTAGCCATCTTTATTGAAGTTGATCTCAAATGTTAATGGTGTATTTTGGTGCAAGATGAAAGAGGCTATTTATAGTGTAAATTTGCTAGAAAAGTTATGGGAGGCATTGTTAAAAATTTAATGAGATGCCATTTTTAGGAGAATTAAAATGTTACTTCTCATATTGTGTTCTATAGTTTATAATATGCTTTCCATAGAGCAAATTAAGATGGCTTGTTTTCTTTTTGAAATAATTATGGGAAGTAGTTTAGAGAATTGATTGTGATGACATTTAGAAGAATTGGATTATTGTTATACCTTGGGATAATAGTACTTGTAGTCCTTAAGTTAATGATGATTTTTTAATTTTCGATATTTGGTACCTATAACATAGAAACCAAAATACTATTATCTCTAATATCTTTTATATTATGTTTTCCATAAAGCAGATGTGGCTTGTTTCCTTTTTTGAAAAGTTATGGTAAGCAATTTAGAAAATTTAATGTGATGACATTTTAGAAGCATTAAGGTGTTCTCTCATACTGTACTTCAGACTTCAAAGATTTATGGTTTGTAATATGCTTTCCATAAAATAGAAATGACTTGTATGCTTTTTGAAAAGTTATGGGAAGCTATTTAGAAAAGTTAATATGTTGACATTTTTCTTAGAAAAAACTATATCCTATTGTACATCAGCAAACCAACAAACCGCGCCAAACCGGTAATTCGAACCAAACCGAGAAAAAAACCCAACTAATGGTTTGGTTTGACTTGGTTTGGTTTTAAAAAAAAAAAAAACCCGAACACTATTGGTTTGGTTTGGTTTTAACTAAAAAAAGTCAAACCGAATCAAACCAACCCTACATTACATTTATTAAACTTCAAACATATTTCATACATAAAAATATTTGCTTATAATGTAATTTATAAATGTTTCTTTAACTTTTTCTTAGCTTTTTGTCTTTTAACATATTATTTCAAGCTTGGAATTAGAATTTTGAATGGTCCAATAAGTTTTATAGCCCAATGATATTAGGAACTCAAATAAAACTCAACAAAAAACAAATCAATACTAATGCTAACAAAAGTAATTCATATCTAGCACTGCAATTACAATAATGTTGATATCTATTCTTTAGTTTTATATTAGTTTAGAAAGTGAAAATACGTAACTTAATTTTACTTTTTTCTTTAATATCTAGTCATGTAATTAATACTTATTAGCCGTACTTATTTTAGCACGACTTAGTATTTTTAGATTATGATCATTTTCTACATGTCTTATAAATTAGTCGTATTTATTGTAGCATGACTTAGCACTTTTAGATTATGATCATTTTATTTTATGCAATTTCATTAACTTTTTTCGTTTAATATTTTAGTACAATGTCATCTTTCATCTCATGTTTTGTGTTATTTTCTTAATAAATATCTTAATTAGATAGCCATATCTTACTAGGACTAAATAAATATTTGAAGTACAAGTTATATATTTTGTGTGAAGACTTTACCGGAAAAAACCCGAAAAAACCGAGAAACCCCGATATTGAAAACCCCGACTTTTGTTGGTTTAGTTTTTAAATTTAAAAACCCGATGCAATTGGTTTGGTTTGGTCTTTAAAAAATCCGAACCAACCCGGTCTATGTACACCCCTAGTTTATTAGTATATGTTTTCCATAGAACAAAGCTAACTTGTTTCTTTTTTCTGAAAAGTTATCAAATCAATTAAAACTTATGATGATTAAGTATTTTAATGAAGTAATAGTAATATATGAATTAATTATAATTAAGTAAAAAAAATGAATATAGAAACGCATGTAAGTCATGTATTAGTTGGTGTAAGCACACCTTAGTAGTAACCTTTTATCAAAAGACTAGTTAGCGATACCCTGTGCACAGCACGGGCCCAACAACATTAACTTTACACGGATAATCTGTCTATAAATCTTAATTACAATTATTTAAGGATACCTTATACATTTAATTATAAAATATAACACTACTTTACTAATAATAGCAAAAATAACATGAAACATAATGAATTATGCTCCAATCTTTCCCATTTTAGATTCAGAGAAAATTTGTCTAATTAAGTAATTACTATATTAAAGATGCAAAGATAGAAATAATTAGTTGATTATCTTGTAACTTGTAATTGTTTACATCTATATTTTAAAAAATGGAGAAATTGTGATTCCGTGATTAGATAAAGATTTCTCTGAAGTTATTGTAGCAGTTCAACTATACATATCATGTTCCTGTGTAGCCAACTCTTTTGATTTTGCTTTCAAATTTAAATGCTTTTCTCTTTTATAGCTTTTTTTTAATCACAATTTTCTTCTTTAATATAGAGATTTTTTCTACACCCATTCCTAAATCTAATATTGTACATTAGGGGGAAAATGAAAAAGAAATTAAATTTGAGCAGGTTAAAACATTAGAACTAAAGGTA
The DNA here is from genome assembly GCF_019175385.1 of Lycium barbarum. NCBI lineage: Eukaryota > Viridiplantae > Streptophyta > Magnoliopsida > Solanales > Solanaceae > Lycium > Lycium barbarum. Next base: position 131,944,729 of record NC_083344.1, read on the forward strand.
ATAAGAAACCACAAGCAATTTTTAAACTTTTCCATGTAAATGAGAATAAGAGTTGCAAAATTGCCGCACTAATTTGACTCAAATTTGGCTACGCTTATGTAAAAACCACCATAATCTCTATTGTACAATTTTAAATTAAAAAGAACTTTGAGAAGAAAAGATAGAAATGACATTAAGTAAGCATAAATTATTAAATTTAACCTAAATAGTCATGAATTTACCAACTCCGCCTGTGTGAGCTCGCTCACATTGCCGGTCCCAAGCCCGGATAAAGGAGGAGGGTTGCCGAGGGTCAATCGGAAACAGCCTCCCTACCCAGGTAGGGGTAAAGCTGCGTACATCTTACCCTCCCCAGACCCCACTATTGTGGGATTACACTGGGTAGTGACCAAGACCAAGTCATGAATTTACCCCATTTGAATCATTATGGCCAAAATAGTGTGGCAAAAAGACCTTATTGAATGAGAAGTTGATAGCAACCATAGAGGCTCAAATGCATTAAGGAGCAAAAAAGGTCACCACCAAGATTCGGGACGAATCTTCTATAAGAGGGGGAGAATGATAGCAACCAAGGAAGCTTAATTTTCGTTGAAGACAAAAAAATATCAAGATGCTTTAATGGGCTTCATTTGGTAATGAAAACATGTCTTGTAATGGAGGAATAGCTCCAGCCCAAAGTAGATCTTTTGGGAAAGTCTTAATACTAATTGGAGGCCCAAATTGAAGACCAAGATGAGTTGGATTATGGCCCAAAACATGCCCAAAGAAGGAACAAGTTCAGCAGCCCATACTTATGTTTCTAGAAGATCATTTAATGCTATGTTGACTACATTTAATGTTTTTATTGAACAAAGTGTTGGTGGTCTTCTATGCACATTGGAACAAATGTTTGGTGGTCTTCTATGCACATTGGAACAAAGAATTGGTGGTCTTCTATGCAGCTTGGAAATTGCACCTTAATTAATTTAGTTTGACCAACTTTATTTTCTTTAGGGTGATAGCCACCATTTCTCCTATATAAAGGGGTGTTTTCTCTTTCATTATAACTAAGTTTTAATATTAATAATATTAGCCTTGTGCTTGTGGAGACCTTTGAGGTTCTCTTTTGGGTTATGCCCTTTTTGTTCTACCTTGAACCGCAACTCGGATTCTTCGATGGTAAGATTCCTTGTTTGAGTTCCCTCCCTCCATTTCTTCTTCTTCTTAATTGATTCAACTCCTTCTTTCACTATTAAACAACGTTTTAAGTATCAAATACTTGAACTTGTGTTCTTCTTTCTCAAGAATCAATCCTTTCCCCTTTCTAATTTTCAATTCTAAAGTCTTCCGCTAATCGCGTTGTTATCAAGTGGTATCAGAGCGGTTCTATCAAGATTCCGTTCTTGATAATCTTTGGGATTTCTTGAAAGAAAAAAAAAAGAGCAAAAAAAAAAAAAAAAAACTGAAAAAGTACTGTAGCGTGAACAGTATCAAAATTATTAAAAAAAATAAAGAAATCTGTTCGAGTGAACAGTGACGTGAACAGTACTTCTAGTTATCTTCACTTGTTCTTGGTTTGTTCAAAGCTTTATCTTGTGATTTGGTGACTTTAAATTATTGGGAAATCCATTGTGGTTGTTATCTCTTGAAAATTTCATTAGTTTTAAAGATTCTTTGACTTTTGCTCATCAAGGAACTCAAGAGTCACTTTGAGGAATGCAAAAGTCATTGCAATACATTTGTATCCAAACTCATTGATATGTTCTAAATCTTTTCTTGAAAGTGTTTATTTCTTGCATTTAGTTTTCTTTATGTTCTCTCACTAGATACTTGAAGTATTTGTCCATACTTAGAGTTGTCTAGTAATTTTGTGTCTATTTCTTTGTTTCGTGCCAATTTGTTCCGTGTTTTTTTTCTCTCTCTCTATTTTCATTGTGTATTTCTTATTTCCTGTCTGTTTAAGTTTTTTGTTGTCCTTTCTTTGTTTGTCATAAACTCCATTCTTGAATCAATCTTTGGAACTTACTTTGAAGTGTTTGAGTTGCTGGTTTATTGAAGAACTTCGAGACACAACCCTTGAGTGGTAAAAGGCAAGAGTGGTGAGATTATTTGAGGGTAAAAGCCTAATAGTGTGAAATACGAGTGTTGAGAGCCACAACTTGAGTGATACACGTAAGGGAGTGTATGTGAGATCATTTTACTACTAACTGTTTTCTTTTTTTTTAAAAGCATGTTTTCTACAGATTCTGAAAGCATTTGGAGTGAAGGGATGGATTATTCTAGTGAAGAAGAGTGGGAATCAGATGCAGAAGATGATAGAAGGGCACACAATGATTCTTGTGAAGATTATGGTGGCTACGATGAGTCAAATAGCCAAACCTATGATGAGTCACATCAGATTTGTGATTCGAGTGAAGGTAATAACATTTGTGAGGATTATAGTAGTGATGAATCTTTTGATTATGATGACATTAGTTATGGTGATGAATGTGCTGATTATGTTGAAGTTGGGAGTTTGAATCCTATTAAACCTACTCCGGTAAGATCTAGTTTGGGAAAGAGTCTTAGAAGAGGCCATGAGCTTACTAGAGTTAACAAAGTTTTTCAAACTAGAATGGAGGTACTGTCTAAGGTGTGTGCTACTAAGATTGACAAGAATGTTTGTCATAACTTAGTTAGTGCTTACTTTGTTGAAAAAGTAGGTTTATCCTGTGTTAAGCATGCTTCACCCTACACCTTAAAAGGAGTGAAGGTAGAGAAGAGGGTGTTGGTGTCATTAACTCTTGGGAGATACAAGGATGAGGTTTGGTGTGACGTAATCCCCTTATTCACATGTCATGTCTTATTGGGAAGGCCATGGTATCTCTATAAGAAAGTTTCATATGATCTAGGAAAGAATAGGTATTCCTTGGTGAAAGATGATGGAAAAAGAACTACCCTTGTATCTTTGTCACCTACAGAGATTCAAGAAGATCAATTAAAGGTAAGGAGATCAATAGAGGTGTTTGAAAAGGAAAAGGTCTGCAAGAGGGGAAACAATAGTGGGATTGGGAAGCCTAAAATTAGAGTTGATGTTAGAAGTCCTCCAAGGGATAAAAGAGGGATTCTAGGCAAGTATATGGGAACTTGTGATACTTATTGCAGCATACCTTGCCCGGGGATAGAAAGGGATGATGCCGCATGGACAACCTTCTCTACACCAAACAAAAGTGAGGATGAGAGACAAAAGAAAGAGAGAAGTGAGGGTGAGCAACTTGACAACTCGAGAGAGGAAGTGATGAGTGAAAAGAGTGAGTTGTTAAGAAGCAAAAATAAGTGGAAAGAATTGAGTGAAGTGAGCTCAAGAGGTAAAATAGAGAGTGAACAAGTGCACTTGAGAGATGAGGAAAAAGAAGAGATTAAAAGAATTGAGTGCATAAGTGTGAAAGATTCTTGTTCAAGTTCTAACCAATTAACTCATTCTTTTTCTAGTGTTTGTGCTCCAAATGTGCAGGTTATTGAAGAAGAACCCATTGAAGTGTTAGAACAACAATTGAAGGAAGAATCTAGCTTCAAATGGGATTTGAAAGGAGCAAAGGATGATGATTCATGGAAACAATTGCAAGTAGAAGACAAAGTTGAGCCTGATGATCTCATGTGGTATGACCTTATCGATGATCTATTTGTAGATGCAAATGAAAATGAACTTGTACCACAATCTCATAAATCAAGAGTTTTAAGCGAAGGTATAACTCAAATTGGGACTGAACCTAACCTTTTATGTGGTTCTTCTCAATTGAGCAATCTGCCACAATGTGGTGAAAGTGGGGGACGAGATAAGTTGAGTGAACAAATCAAAGAAAATTTGAGAGAGGATGAATCTTGTTCATATGCTAATCAACTAACTCTTTCTTGTTTTAGTCTTTTATCTCCTTTCATGCAGAAAATTGAGGATGAACTTTCTGTAAAGGATGATGACAACTCACTTGAAGAAGACAATCTCATGGGTCAAGGTTTTAAAGTGTGGGATAACCCATTGTGGGATGATACTAAACATGAGTTTACTGTACATTTTTGTCCACTTTGGGATTCCAATGAAGGAAGCAAAGGTGATGAAGTTTCCAATAAAGACATTGAGACACATGAAGCTTTTGGTGCCGTAGATATTGAGAAAGTTGAGCTAGGTGCAGAATGTAGTAGCTCAAGTGTGGAAAAGGACAAGTGCTCACATGTTTTCAACTTCACAATATCTTTATCTTGTTTTCTAGATCCTTATTTGCAGGTTCATTCCAAGCCACTTCACAAGAAAATAACTTTTGATCCATATCATGACCATGGTATATTGAATGGTGAGGTTAAGTTGCTTAGAAAGAGCAAATATGGTATGTTTTCTTGGTATTCATATGCTTTTGGTCTGGATAATGATCCTCTACTGTTTAAAGAGCTTATGAATTGTGTTTTTAGTTCTTGTTTTGGAAATTACATTGTTCTATTAGACGATGAAATGCTTGGATATTTAAAAGGGGTGTTTGTGCATAAAAGAACTAAGTGGGTTAAGAGGTTGCATGGTCACTACCTTGTGTTGTTTTTACCAAATGCTTGTTTTGTTTCCTTTGTTTGCTCCCTACTTATTGTGATCATCATGTTGGTTGCAGATCAATGTCAAGATTCGAGGACGAATCTTCTTTAAGAGAGGTAGAATGATAGCAACCATAGAGGCTCAAATGCATTAAGGAGCAAAAAAGGTCACCACCAAGATTCGGGACGAATCTTCTATAAGAGGGGGAGAATGATAGCAACCAAGGAAGCTTAATTTTCGTTGAAGACAAAAAAATATCAAGATGCTTTAATGGGCTTCATTTGGTAATGAAAACATGTCTTGTAATGGAGGAATAGCTCCAGCCCAAAGTAGATCTTTTGGGAAAGTCTTAATACTAATTGGAGGCCCAAATTGAAGACCAAGATGAGTTGGATTATGGCCCAAAACATGCCCAAAGAAGGAACAAGTTCAGCAGCCCATACTTATGTTTCTAGAAGATCATTTAATGCTATGTTGACTACATTTAATGTTTTTATTGAACAAAGTGTTGGTGGTCTTCTATGCACATTGGAACAAATGTTTGGTGGTCTTCTATGCACATTGGAACAAAGAATTGGTGGTCTTCTATGCAGCTTGGAAATTGCACCTTAATTAATTTAGTTTGACCAACTTTATTTTCTTTAGGGTGGTAGCCACCATTTCTCCTATATAAAGGGGTGTTTTCTCTTTCATTGTAACTAAGTTTGAATATTAATAATATTAGCCTTGTGCTTGTGGAGACCTTTGAGGTTCTCTTTTGGGTTATGCCCTTTTTGTTCTACCTTGAACCGCAACTCGGATTCTTCGATGGTAAGATTCCTTGTTTGAGTTCCCTCCCTCCATTTCTTCTTCTTCTTAATTGATTCAACTCCTTCTTTCACTATTAAACAACGTTTTAAGTATCAAATACTTGAACTTGTGTTCTTCTTTCTCAAGAATCAATCCTTTCCCCTTTCTAATTTTCAATTCTAAAGTCTTCCGCTAATCGCGTTGTTATCAGAAGTACCCCACAGTTATATACATATATATATATATATATGGTTTGTTTTCTTTTTGAAAAGTCACAAGAAGCGGTTTATAGAATATGATGATATGTTATAGAAGCAGAGGCAGCGAATCTGAGATTTCTGGTACATGGTTCACTGCCCAAAAAAAAAAAAAAAAGCAACTTGATCCCTAATCCTCTAGGTAAAAACTCAATATTCAACAAAGTGCACCATTTAGATTTTTTGTAGTATGAGTTTCAGCAAATAGTAATAAACTAATTGTAGAAAATATTTACATAAAATATCTAGTTTTACGGAGAGACCATGTGTTCACATGCCCTAATTTTATCACTTAAAATCGGCCGTGGTTAGAAGAATTTAAGTTATATATTTCCCATCATATTTTAGAGCTTATAGTATATGATTTTTTAGACTAAGCAAATACTACCATAAATGTAGTGAAATTTCTTTTTTCGGTTTTTTTGTCCAATCCTTCGATATCAAAAGACAACTAAAATTGATCTTTTTTAAGAGAATATGATTTTCATGCAAGCTGAAAATTGATTAAAGGGTGAAGTGACGATCTCTCAATTCTTGAACCCATAAAGCATATCTCAGATTTTATGCAAGGACAACGAATTTCCATCTAATTAAATTGGAAAATAGTCCAGTTTTTTTTTTAATTTAATTTCCCAAATAAATGAAGAAATAATGTGATTGCACGTAGAAATAGTTAAGACTATCATGGTCATAATATACGGATGGGTTCATGGTAACTCGGTAGCTCTTGCTTAAGAAATCTATTAATATCTATGGATATTTGACTGTAAATACATTCATTTTTATTTTTTTTGTATATTAACTCGAAATCGTTGTAGAAATACATAAATTTTAAATTTTGAATCTGCCTCGAGACCTATGATTATATATGATATCTAAATGGTGATTTCTTTAACATATCATACGATTAATCTTGCAATTTATCATCTAAGGATAAAATCATGTTGCCTTGACATATTATGCGGTTGTCTTGAAGGAGCATTTAATTTGATTGTTGACATCTTTTAAGTCCGTTTTATATAGACATTACTTTGTTATGACGAAATAATAGAAATTAAAAGATATATAACCATTCACGGGCGTGGTCAAATGATTAATTAGGATTTTTGTACCTTAATCCGATGTCGCAAGTTGAGCCTTAGACTAAACGAGAATCGAATTAATTTAGGATTTGAATTCATTCGAGTTCTATATTCTAACAACCAAATAGATATACTGGGTTCCGAGTCTATTTTTTAATAATTTAGTGAACTTTTAACACATCTAAAGGGTCTTCAATTTAACCAAAACTAATTAATTCAGAGTCTCAGACAAATCCATAACTAATGCACTAGATCTGCCCGTGGAGTGATTTTACTCTCTTAGTGGTCTGCCTGATATGAAGTCGAATTAATGGTGTTATTTTGTTTTTCATAGCTGATGATTAAACAAAAATATAAAAATCAAATGCTAGTACGTACGGGATGACAAATTATTCCAATAAATAGAAAACAACGTTCAAAATTGATGTTTATTCGAAATCATGGGTGTATCTGAACCAAAATTACATCAAAATTAATCAAGGGAATTTAATTAATTAACTAGAGTGATCATCATCAAGACTACAATTATAAACGCAGGTACAAACGTATTGGCCAATAGCACCACCACTTGAGCAAAGTCCATTTCCATTGTGTTTCTCAAAGCATTCCTTTTTACAGTCGTAAAGGACACATCCTGTTGGATTCAGAATTTCACTACATCTCTTTTGTGCATTCACTTGAGTAATTCCCAATGCAACTGCAAACAAATTCAACAACATTTCATTATATCAATGCCCAAAAAAAAAAAAACATGACACCATCTATAACTTTGTTTTCCAGTAGACTGATCAGACATATAGTGTATTGAAATAACCTTACGATAGTGTCTGTCAGTAGCTTTGCCTCGAAAAATCGTGATGTTTTTAGTAGTGTGTGTTCTATTATTATAAAGAATTTTTATAGTTAATCTATAGCATCAGGTAACTTTCCAAATCAAGTCCGATATAGTTACTTGAAAAAAAGAGCAATAATATCATGTGAAAATCCTTTTTGTCGCAGTATGTACTACTTAAAACTCATTTGCTGTATAATCTATTAAGTAGCAGATGTATAGATAATTGGAATAACAAAACCTCAATATAACTCAAAAGTGTAAAGATCATATGTTATAAAAATGAAGGGGGTAAGTCTAAAAAAAAAATGAATAAATAATAAACAATATAAAAGACAAACCTGCAATAATGAGAAGGAAACAAAGAACAGAGTTTAAAAACTTGGCCATATTATATTCTTATGAAAATTTATCTCAAATGCCAATGGTGTACTTTGCTGCAAGGTGCAAGAAGCTTTTTATAGTGTAATTTTGCTAGACTTTGGTAAGTTATATTGGAAAGTAAAATGAAATTCATATTTTTGTTTCCATATATAATTTGTTTCCTTGTTGAAAAGTTATGGTAAGAAGTTTAGAAATTTGAATGGAATGAGATCTTAGAAGATTTATAGTGTACTTACTACCTACAATATAGTATAAACCAGAAATTTATATGGTCTATAATCTGCTAGAATATGAAGCAATATAAAAAATGTATATATATTACTGATTAAAAGATCAAACCTAATCGAATTGCTGATCTTTCAATCTTAAATTTCTTTTTTCCATTTTTATAGAACTAAATATTAGGAGAAAATCCGAACAACATTAAGAAAGAGATAAATTTTGCATCATAAATGGTGCAAACAAAATAACTAATTATTGCGAAAACTAACATTTGCATACACATTAGAGGTTGATTGACAAATATTGGAGCCAATTAATGGGTGGGTTCTATGCCCTCAAAAGGATTTATAAATCATTAAAACAGATGTCAGGTCCTTGAAAAGCGTAGTCTCCATTGAAGGTCAATCAGAAATGAAACGATATACAACCACAACATACCCAGTATAATTCTAGATAAGTGACATTTGGAGGGTATAAAACCCACCCCTACCTCGGGAGAAATGAAATGGTATATACATGAGTTTTAATTAATTATATACTTCCTAGGTTCAATAATTAATGACGGAGTCAAAATTTTCAATAAAGAGATTCAAAATATAAAAAAATGAAACACTTGAGCGCTCTTGGCTAAGCAACATCAAAGAGGAATCAAACCTCTTCTAGCTCTGTAATAATTCTAATCCATTTGATATCCGCCACCCTTCCACTCCTCCTTCCTCTGTTAGTTTAGCTGCAATGGCCGAAATAGTGCAAAAAGAAGTGCTTCCCATCATTGCTATTTGAATCGGACCTGTTCTAAAATAATCGAGGTATATTTCGAATTGGTTGTTCTAGATAAAAAATAATTTTGAACCTTATATATATAATATAATTTTTCGGCAAAAGGTGTTCAAATGAACCTCATACCCTCTCATAGCTCTGCCCATGCCCACATACGACTTTTATATTTGAAAATAATTTGAACTTTTAAACTTCTTATTTTTTCTTTTAATTTAATGACATAATTTTACACTCACAAAAAATAGTTTAGACCACAGGTTTCAGGCAGGGGCGGATGCAGCATTATAATTTGGGGTTCAATTGAACCCCAAAGGTTTGATGCGGTGTACAAATTTATATGTAAAAATTTACTAAATTTAAAATAAATAGTAGATATGAACTCATAACTTTAAAAATATAATGGTTTAATGCTAAAAAAAATTAAAAGATTGAACCCCAAAAGTTTAAATCCTAGATCTGTCTCTGGTTTCAGGGGATCCTATTTTTCATTCTCCAACCCGATGATTAGTTAGATACATTCACATAAAATGAAACGGAATGAGAAAAGTAATTAAGAAAACTAAAAGAAAAAACGAATTAAATAGGTGCATGATAATAATAATTGATATAAGTGGACGTGCAAAGTGAAGGAAGGCACGTACTGCGTACGTAGAAATATGTTAGTTGGAGGCTTTTTTTTTTTCCTTCTGGGAATGAAATATGTTAGTTATATATAGCGGTTAGAAAGATCATACAACATGCGATTTTCTCGTAAAACAGAAAGCAAAAAAAAAAAAAAAAAACTTTGTTTTTGCAACCCCCCAAAATTCTATCAATCTTTTTGAGACGGAAGAAAAAAAATAACAAGAAGAAAGAGAAATGGCTGAAATTAAACCATGAAATCTCTTTTTTCTCTTTCTTCTTCTTCTTTGTCCTTTTGATCTTTTTTTTTTCCAAGATTCATTAATTTGTCTAATTGTTTCTCCTTTTCCTTAAGGCTTTCGGTAAGTCACATTGTTTTTTCCAATTTAACAATTTGTTCTTCTGATCTTTCAAACACCATTAATATCGTACCTTCTTGAATTAAAAAACGTTGTTTTTTTGTAAATTAGTGGAAGATCCCATGAATGGTATTTGAATTGTTTCATATGTTGGAATAAATCATTGGTAATTTTCCGTGTTGGATGTGTTTGGTACGAGGAAAGTCATTTTTTGGTGTTTCGTTAATGACCACTTATGGACAGAAGTCATTTTCCTTTTAACTATCCTCAATCTAAACTTCATATATTGCTTGCTTCAACTAACAATTAGACATTAGTATTATTGATCTCTGATATATGCTAATATTATTCTTAATCTTTAATATATATCTTTTGGACAGAAGTCATTTTCCTTTTAACTATCCTCAATCTAAACTTCATATATTGCTTGCTTCAACTAACAATTAGACATTAGTATTATTGATCTCTGATATATGCTAATATTATTCTTAATCTTTAATATATATCTTTTTAACATCAGAAAACATTTTCCAAAAGATAATATGCATGAAAATATGACTTTCGTCTCGTGAATATGTAATGTTTCTTCCTCATGATCAATAAATTCATGTCTAGCATATTATGTCTTGATGTTCTTCCTGTTTGGATTAATTCCTATTCTGAACATTGTTTTTGTTTTTAATCTTCATAGGGATACTTTTCATGTAACATGTAAAATTAACCTTTCGTGGCATTGGATTTTACGTGGATTAATTAAAACAAATCATTTAAGAAGAATTTGTGACAAAAATGTCGTGCTGTGGAGGTGGAGAAGAAGACGTTTACAGTGGCGGCCCACCGTCCAATCAGAATACAGCTCCTCCTAGAGCTGGCAATCCATATGGTGGTGGTACTGGTGGTGGTAATAATCCTATAAAATTCTCCTATTTTTAAATTATTTATTTTTAGGTCAGTGCATTTTTCATGTTTTTTTTAATCGCGGTAGAACTAGAATATAGGCTAAGGGGAAAAAAATAATAAGCGAGTTCCCCCTGTATGGTCGGCTTTTTTACCAGTCTGTCTCCTTTCTCTTGATGCAATATATCGATGCCTAAGCTCGTGGTCAACACCTTGAGAGTACCTATTGATAGAAGGGGGTTCTAAGCGATCATGAAGTGAAAGCCCTTGAATTGTTGAACGTAAAACTTGCACAAGCCTATGCAAACAGGATTGAAAGCGGTACATAGCTTTTTCGAATAGAAAATCGTGATTGTGGAAACATGAGTAAAAATTATAAACTTGGATATTTGAATACATACTAAGCTTTATCTTTGAGGTCAAGATGAATGCACTGGCTAAAAAATTTCAGGTGGACATGATACTCTTGATATATCACTATCAATTTGGAACTATAATTCCAAAAAGTTAAGACCATAGATGAGTACTTTGATTTTGCCTATGTTGCTCGGATCCTTAAAAATTGTTGGTTGCAACTTGGATCCTCTAGACGTTTTTCCTTTTTGGAGGATCCAACACAGGTGTGGCAGCATTTTGGAGAATCCGAGCAGCATAGATTTTTGCTCAATCATGTGGTGTAGACTAATAGATGAAGTAATGAAGATTTTCTACCATACTTCCCTCCAAAACCTCTCTTCTGTAAATGAAAAATTGTTTTATTTTTGGGTATTGTAGCAAGTGAAAGAGGAGAGCCAAGGAGTGCTGCAAGAGGTGGAACTCCTCAGAAAGTATTACCAATTGAGGCACCAGTTTTCACCTTGGATGAGCTTAACAGATTGACTGGAAACTTTGGACAGAAAGCTTTGGTTGGAGAAGGATCTTATGGCCGCGTTTTTTGTGCTAAACTAAACGATGGCCAACAAGCAGCAATCAAGAAACTGGATACTAGTTCTTCACCAGAACCAGATTCTGATTTTGCAGCTCAGGTAAACGAATGAATGCCCTTTTTCCAATTATTGATAAGTTTTCCTTTTAGTATGATGAAAAGAACACTTATACTTGAAATGTTTTAACTTATTTCAGTTATCAATGGTTTCAAGACTTAAAAATGACCATTTCATGACTCTGATGGGCTATTGTCTAGAGGGGAACAACCGTATATTGGTCTATGAATTCGCAACAATGGGATCTTTACATGATGTGTTACATGGTATGCCAAAGATTCCGTGATATTACTTCAGATAGTTGAAACACGAATCCCTTTTTGTCTGCAAGATTTTTTTGCAGCGTTTAGTTGATTGTGGACCACAATTTGTTTGGGACTGAGGCGTAGCTATTGTTGTTATTGCTCCGTTGATTGTGGACCCCAACTTGTTTAGGCCTAAGGCATAGCTATTGTTGTTGTTGTTGTTGTTACGTTGATTGTGGACCCCAACCTATCTGAGACTGAGGCCTAGCTGCTGTTGTTGTTGTTTAGTTGATTGTGAACCCCAACCTGTTTGAGACTGAGACGTAGTTGTGTTATTGCTGTCTAGTTAATTGTGGACCCCAACTTGTTTGGGGCTGAGACGTAGTTTGTTATTGTTATTAGTTGATTGAGGAGCATTCGTTTTGCAGGTAGAAAAGGCGTACAAGGTGCTGAGCCAGGTCCAGTTCTTACCTGGAGTCAGAGAGTTAAAATTGCTTATGGTGCAGCAAAAGGCCTCGAATATCTACACGAAAAAATTCAGCCGCCTGTAGTTCATCGTGATGTCAGATCCAGCAACGTGTTGCTCTTCGATGATTTTACAGCAAAAATTGCTGATTTCAACATCTCGAATCAATCTTCTGACACAGCAGCGCGTCTGCATTCCACGAGAGTTTTGGGAACTTTTGGCTACCATGCTCCAGAGTAAGCTCTACAGCAGAACACTTTGTTGCTCGAGATAGCCTATTTTTTACATATTTTTCATAAAATAACGACAAAAAGAACAATTATCGTTGATGCATCAAGTAATTAGACATGTTTGTGAGATGCCTAGTTTAGTTATCTTAAGGGGTCGCGCTTTTTGTGTAGGTATGCAATGACAGGACAGATTACACAGAAAAGTGACGTTTATAGTTTTGGCGTTGTTCTCTTAGAACTCTTGACAGGAAGGAAGCCAGTAGATCATACAATGCCCAAAGGGCAACAGAGTCTTGTCACATGGGTAACTTCTTTATCCTTTACCTTTTCTTTTTTAGTATTTATATTCCATCACTCCGCCTGTGTGAGGTTGCTCACATTGCCTGTCCCATGTCTAGATAAAGGAGGAGGGTTGAGGTAGGCTGACAGTCAACATACAACTTGTCAATTCATGATGAATCCTCGTAATACAGACATCGTTATTGTATACCACCTTTCAGTGAAGATTCATATAGTCGACCCTAACTTGTTTGAGACTGAGGTCTAGTTGTTGTATACCACCGGTCGACTAATTCATACTTGAATTTTCTTCAGGCAACTCCAAGATTGAGTGAAGACAAAGTGAAGCAATGTGTTGATCCCAAACTAAATAATGACTATCCTCCAAAAGCAATTGCTAAGGTACTCTACTCACTTAACAATTCTAGCATAGAGAGAAGCCTTGTTTATTCTTCTACTTTTGTGAATCTTACCTATTTTCACTCAATGTAATGTTTGAGACTGAGGCGTAGTTGTTGTTGTAATGTTCTCTCAGTTGGCAGCTGTTGCAGCACTTTGTGTTCAATATGAGGCCGATTTTCGGCCTAATATGACAATTGTTGTCAAAGCACTGCAACCACTTCTCAACTCAAAGCCAGCAGGACCAGAGTCTCAAGCATAGTACACTTTCTGGTTTTGGAACCAGCAGGGCTAATTTCTTCGAGAAAAACTTCCTCACACTCGGTGTTTATACCAGACTACATTTTCCATGGTTAAATGATAAGAATAAGGTAAGAAAACATGTTGGTTAACCATGGTTAAGTGATAAAAGTGTATGTAGAAGTCATTTGTCATGTAGTCGCTCGACTGTTGTAAACACCGGGTGTGGTGAGCTTTTTTTCTTCCCCCCCCCCCCCCCCCCCCCCCCTTTCTGATCCTATATGTAATTTTTCACAATTAGAATGCTTGAAAGAACTTTTGACAAAAATTCTCATAGCTAGGTTAGTAGTGACATGTTGTTACTGGATACAAATACCAGTCTTTATACCTTTTGGGAGTTTTGTATAAATATATATCAGTTTCTGATTGAACAAGAACTTTCTCAAGCCAATATCCTCCAAATGCAATTGAAGAGGAAAATATTTTCTATATTAGCAAGGGACATTGAAGCTTCAATTTGTAATTGTTGAATTAATATGGATTCATTTGATTTATATACGTTGACGGTCTAACCGTTTTTTACGCTATCAGTGTATTTAACTTGTTAGAGCAAGTCCTTTATTTTGTTTTCTTTATGACCAAATTGTGTTTACTATAGAATCACCTTTGTTGTAGACTTAGAGGTTGTCTTAATTAACTTGATGATGTAAAAGAATAGATGCATTATCAGATGCAGGGAACTTAAACTCACTTAATGTTCAATATCCCATGCTTTGGCTTCAATCCAGTATTCTGATGGAGACCTTTACCACTGTACTAATAACTACTGCAGGAAACTAGGAGTTGTGTTGCTTTTATCATATTTTAAGCACAACAATTTAGTACTAGTTTGTTACTTTGCCAAACTAAACCATTCAATTACAGCACTTACTGAAGAAATCGGTAAAAGGCTAAAGGAAAAATTCTTCTACTATCCCGATCTCCTTTCTCTCACAAAATTAAATACAAATAAGGGTGGTCCATACTTCTTTTTGTTTCTTGATGATGTGCAAAACACTATTCTTTTCTTACATCTGGGCACTTACAATTATTTCAAAGGCATATTTCAAATTCCTGTAGAGAGTATCAAATTCGAATTGTTTGTTTGTCGACATGACTCCACCGGAAAATTGGTGAAAGTCATTTCCCCATTCAAATATTTTGAACTTGAATGACAACCAGTACATTAAAATACTTTTGTTAGTGCAAAATCCGATTTATTCTCATGTGTAACTCTTATTCTACAGGACCAAGAGGTACGGTAGGATGGATAAAATTCTTCCACCATAATCAAAAGTCTCGCCTTCTGACAGTGCGAAGGAGAGCTTCCCCTTTAACCATAAGAAACACAGTTCAATTAGTCGAGTCAGTGGGCTCGAATACCAAATAGAAACACCCAAAAAAAAAAAAAAAAAAAACTGAGCCCACTTGGCCAGGTGATTTGTTAAGCACCGATAAAGTAAAAACACAGCTACTTTAAGTGTAGCTGTTTGTCTAAAGTTGAAACATCCGGTGAAGCAAAAAGTGCAAGGTAGACAGCAGGAGATGTTACTAAAACTTGAGAAAGGAAATAAGATTAAACACTATCATAATTTTTCTATGAGATCAAATGTAGCATGACACAAGGAGCTCAACAGCTATACCACCATGGGGATACCGAGAAAAGAAAAGAAAAAGAAAAAAAAAGGAACAAGGCGCCTCATCTACTATTCTTACAATAACTTATCTTTCATCCTTTAATTGTTTCTGCTTCTATTTTGAACTCATCCTTTGCAGCAAGACCTGTGGCAGATTGGATATGAACAGTTATAGCACATAACAATTTAGTAAGACGATGGAGAAC
The DNA here is from genome assembly GCF_019175385.1 of Lycium barbarum. Classification (NCBI taxonomy): domain Eukaryota; kingdom Viridiplantae; phylum Streptophyta; class Magnoliopsida; order Solanales; family Solanaceae; genus Lycium; species Lycium barbarum. The sequence goes on from NC_083344.1 coordinate 131,960,213, forward strand.
ACTAAGCTAATCCAAATATAACAAAAGCCTAAACAGATGTTCCAACTTTAAGGACAGTGGCCCTCTGATGCTAAAATCGACACAATTAGATGCCACTGCATGATGAATTTGATCAAGTCGAATGTGAATCCCATACAATAGAATCAATAGCATGCTGCTTGTTATCCTACCTGTTGGAATTAATCATTTTCGACCCACTCGCGTAACTTGATGGGAAACACAAATAGACACCTTACCATTTCCAAACAACTTATTGACTATCCCAGTCCTAGACATTATAAAACCATTGGATCATTAACAGTTGTAATTCAGTCAAACTAGACAGCAGATCCTTTTTCACCTTTACTTTCTCAATTGAGCACCCACCCACCTACCCCTTTCCCCTTCACCAAAGGAAGAATCACATTAAGTTATCGAAAAGACAATTTTTTTTGGAACATGATATTTTTAACTAGGACAAGAGTACACACCCGTCAGCGTCTGGTTCTAGGCTTGCAGCGGAACTCAGCTAAGAGCGCTATATGATCAGAGGACCACTCTGGAGAAGGAAGTGCTGTGTCTTTTCGCAAGCTTTCTTCATCCAAGAGCTCCAATAAAGATTCAACAGTTAATGAATCAGCTGAAAGAACCACCATCACACACATCAGCCTTCATAACACATTCCATTAAAGACATACATATACTGCACTGTCCAAATTAGGGACTGCAGGAAACACAAAGGAAAACACCGTTTACAAATACTCTGCCAATCCAATTGGAGAGAATTTTCCGCTATACCTGAGTAGAATATATAATCATGAGTGCCAATAAAATCTCTGGTGCAGTTCGTAAACAAAGGCTCATTGGTATTAGGATCCATCCTCCTCCTTTGCTGCTCTAGACCAAGCCCCACCCCCATTCTGGCAAAGGATGAATAAGCACTAACCTATAGAGAAGGATTCCACAACAAAAGAAATGTTTTAACATATCTCGCAGAGATTATTTAACCTCTCCACGAGGAAATGTAATACGGGATTTAAATGCTTAATTTTTGCTCTTAGTAATAGAAGAGGTTCCGGAGGAAACTATCTACTGTTGAAAAGGTGGATGTGGAGAACGAAAATGAAAAAGAGACACAACGGTGGAGAAGCGGGAACAGGAAAAAAGCATTCCAAAAGTTATTGAAGTTTTACCAATGGCAGCTGGTGTGTTAACTTTGTAGGTGGACGCAAAATACCAAGAGGATCCACTCCTAGATCTGGATGCATTGGATCAACTTTCCCCAGAGCAAGAAGTGTATGAGGAGCACTGCATTGTGACAGTTCACGTCAGCATTGGTATTACCACTAAGTGGGGAGGGCTTGGGAGAACAGCATCAACTGTGCCAATAAAGAGAATTCCAGAAACAACTGACCTTCCAGGCACCGAATTAAAATCACCACAGACCAGCATTGGGATGTCGGCACTGGCAGCGATTTTTTCAAGTCCTTTGAGAAGTGTGTGAACCTGAGTAGTATAGCAAATTAGCTAATAAGTTTATAACCAGAAAAGAATGGAGGAGACCTATTTAATACTAATGTATTCAATAGCAACCTGCCAAAGTTTGACATCCCTTAATTCTTGCTGAACATTTACATGTGTGTTGGCCTGCATACAGGAATGGAAGGAACAATTTCAATAGATGCATCAGTTGGAAAAAGATTATATGATCTACATTCATTTAAGCTATCCCAGGAATACAAAATTGTACACATATTTAACATTCCACGAGAGGTACTTCACACTTTCTCAATGCTACTGACTTGTTTTAGTAAGTAAAAAACGAAAAGGAAAAGTCAAGCAAGAAAATATTCATCACGGCATACTATAATTATTAACATGTCGATGGGGCAATGAGAAGGGCCAGAAGGCAAGTGAGTCCTTCATTTCAGAGCGGAAAAACTGAAAAATCAACAGTAAATGAAAAACATGAAAGAAAAAATCATATTCCTTACCACACAAACTAGTTGACGCTTTCCAGGGTTGTCGACCCCCTGGTTACTGAACTTTGCTTCCAAAACCACTATAAGTGCAACATTATCCTATTAAAGAACAGGTAGTCAGACATAATAGGCCAGTACTTAATTTAAATTCTGGTAATACAAGATAAACCATTAGAGAAATTCAGGAAGATACCTTAACCAAACGATTTAATGCAGTCTTCTTTTGGGCAATGGGAACTACAGCATCAGTCAAAGATTGTGCAGCTTTATTAAACTCGACCTGCAAAAGAAGCATGTGGTAATTATTTATCATGATACAAATACAACATTTCTAGTTTTCTACTATAAAAATAAAGACCTCCACTCACAGTACTTCCTACCTCATATTTTTTAACATGAGAGAATCTATCTCGGCGGAAAAATGTAGCACAACCATCAATATTGTTGATACTCCCACTAAATACCTGCACATGATAAGAGTCGATTGGTACAAAATTCAAGTCACACATGCAAACATACATCGAGCAGAACGAACCTCAGCAGTTTTTCTTTTAAACAGAGCTTGATAACCGTGTTTATCCAGCTCAGGAGCAAAGAATTCCTCAAAATGATTACTTTGAACCTGAAATGGAAGCATACATCAATGACACAAGTACCTCCGTCCTTCTTTATAGGTGCTTCCCTATTTTCCACAATGATTATAGCGGAAACTGACGTTATATGGGTATTTAAGCATATACAACACGTAACTGATAAAGAATCTTCCTTTAGAAGCCAATCAAGTTCAGAAAAGCAAAATTATCATTTCATTAAAGGAACGAAAAAGAAAATCTTTTTGAGTAAAGAACAAATTCAGAAAATTAGCCATCAAAAGATACTGAAACGAGTTTGACCTTTAAAAATTGTAAAAACAACCCATCCTTAAAAATGGAACTTCTATCATCAGATATTACCACGTACCTCTTGAAGACAAACAATGTCTGCACGGTAGCCAACTATTTCACGCAACAGATTCTGTCTACGATATGTCCAAGAAAGAGCCCAAGAGGGGCAATAACTGTATAATTCGTTTGTTGCATATACCTCAGACAGAATATTGTAGGAGAGCACAGTGAAAGTTCCTGATGATGATAATCGACCGTCCAAATCCAGATGTCCAGGAATATCAACTCCGCTAACCGAAAACATGCGACGAGGAGTTGGACATGGAGCTGGAATCACCCGGGAAGTCAATATGGTACTAGCAGGTCCAACAGGTGATTTCGTTTCTACATCTACAACAACACATTCAAATTTAAGCACATGACCAATATCATCTGCAGTTGGCGTATATGTTTTTGACCGTCCAACTTCAAACCAGGTTTCGCCGCCATTTCTTTGTACTGCTGCAGGATATAAAGGTGTGGTTCCATTTGCCAAGCTGCCACTTGATTGAGAAGAAGTCAAGCTTGCATTAATAACGCCGGACCCAGTACTATTAAATCGTCCAAATAATTCTTCCTCATCATTTCCATTTTCATTCACAGCACTGGCGGCACGTTCATGCAGAAGACGATGATGTTGCCATGCATCTGAGAAGCATTTAGGTGAGCAATGGTAACTCTTAGCGACAGGGATTTTGGCCTTCACACACCCAAGGCACTGCAACGTAGCTTGCTCAGATGGATGGATACTACAGATGGCAACTTTTTTATCACTTTGTATACGATACCTGCAAAAGAACAAAGCATACAGAAGTAAACCACTGGAGCAACAAGGAATATGGCATCCCAAAAGATTACGTGGCATAGAGCTTCTTTAGTTGCCTCTAAAAGTAAACTCGTAAGTCTCAATAGACAACCAAGTACACCCTCTCATGGCTAAACAAATATTGCTATCCTGGAACCACAAAGAAACAAATATTTCGGACGGACAGTTACCAGTGGAGAAAGAAAGTGCCAAGTTAACAGTACCAAACAAGAGGGTGTTCCAGTCCAACAAACCCCACCACTTTGCTACAATTATCATACATCAAGCATAATTAGCAAAATTGGTGAAGCGATCCCAGGGCCAACTGCGACCACTTGGTTTTATTGCTGAAAGTATTTTAGGGTTTTACTTCACAAATAGACTACTAGAAAATAATTGATTCCTAAATGAGAAAAAGACTAAAGAATCCATATAAATTACGAAACACAACTATTAACAACAGGTCAGTATCTAATCACTGCATGTGACTGGCGTACACGTGTTAAAAGCCGACTGATCTCATATTAAACTGTAATTTCCAGAGATGAGCCATTCGTTCTCTTTTTTTATGATTGTGGTTTCCGGGCCAACTTGCACGCATCGACTTACTCCATCGGGTACTTGCTCCCTCCCACCAACACAGGTGATGAATCGCTCATTCTCTTGGTCTTTTCTTTTTCCCTAACTTACTCCGTTTATTGTACTCATATTCTGTTGAGTAAACGATAATAATTTTACACATCAAGACAAAACTGGCTGCGCAACAAACAGCTCAATACTAAGCGCACCTAGTGGCACTTTATTAATTTAAAGCTTGCCTATAGCATTGAGTTTTCCTTGATACCGCTAACATATGACAGTTGCACGGATCATCCGGCCAAAGTTTTCTTACGGCATTTATTGTGTCACTATGTCAAATTCATTGAATACTAGTGTTTCCCGCAATGCCGAGGGTCTACCGGAAGCAGCCTCTCTACCTCCCAAGGTAGGGATAAGGCCAGTGTACACTCTACCCTCCCTAGACCTCACTTTGTGGGATTTCACTGGGTATGCTGTTGTTGTTATTGTTACCAGCAACGGTTATCAAGACATTTGGACTAGAACAACTTTAAAATGTATCAACCATAGAACACATGTACTTGCTATAAATTTCTACTGAACGAGATACAACATACATGGGGTATCAGGAAATCAACTAGATACCTAGGATGATTGGCTATTTAACATTTTAATACAGTTATAGAAGTTGTGAAATTTGAAAAAGTTGAAAGACGACGAACAAGATCAAGATGGGCATCTTCTATGAAGGTAAGGTAACAACCCAAGGAAAATATCAGGGCATAAATTGTGATTATTTCTCAGCTCGTTGCCAGGCTGAGTAAATAAGGAGAACCCTACTGCGGTTAGATCTTCTATCGGACATAATCAGTAACGTCACTCTCCATTATGTGGAATTTTTCCATGTCCAATTAAGTAATATGTTTAACAAGAAAAAGATACATCTCAAAAGTTATATCTTGCGACATACACTTTTTGTCCCACTTTGTGTGACACGCTTTCCTTTCTAGTTTGCCTAAAAAAGAATGATACTCTCCCCTTAAAGTACTATTTAGAATTAGCATCCTCATTTTATCCTTAATGACATGACTACTTGAGACCACTTTGCATATACTTAGTTACACGTTAAAGTCTTATTTGATATCTTAAACTATGCGCCCGGTCAAACACCTCCACATAAAATGGAGCAGAAGGAGTAACTTATTAGAGAAAGGATCTCATACAATAAGAGAATCAGATATTTTACTTAATAGGATTAGACGACCAAAATCTCATATAAAAACAGATTTGATCTTTTTGATGAAAATATTACATATAGCAAAAGTTGATCTTCGCTATATTTAATGCCTTATTTTCAGGTTAGTGACCTGTGCTAAATTTAATGTCTTTCTATAAAAGGGAAAATGCTTGACAATAGCAAGCAAAACTTAAATTGGAAGCTTCTTCCATAAGATCATACATGCTCGAATTGGTTAAAAAGCGCTGAGGAACAACTTGATTACAAGTTTCATTTTACCGCTATGTGGCTTAATTAGACTTTTCATAACATTTATCATGGTACTTTAATTAGATATTAGGACAAAAAACAAATCCAAGCTGCAATTTCAGAGTAAAGCTCCTGCACTGGAAGGATAATGACAGCAGGTTGTTAGGATTAGACTCATAAAGCCATTCTAATCGTATTTCTTTAAAGACACCAGCCACCATGCAGATAAGAAAACCTCCACGGACATATTTCTTTTTTGCTAACAGTATACAACTTTTTTGATTAGCACCGGGTGTCCGAGTCTCTTTGAGCCCCGACTAATCCCGGGGGTGCACAGGCCCTCGGCAAGGAGTTTCCCGCAAGTGCACCACGGGTAATTCAGGGTTTCCCCAGTCCGATGGCCCTCAGAAATTGTTTGCACCCAGCGGGTTTCGAACTTGAGACCTTGAAAGGGAGCACCCCAAGGCTCAAGTCAATTGCCACCAGGCCAACCGCTGAGGGTTGCTAATAGTATACAACTTTCAGCTCACTCCCCCCCCCCCCCCCCCGATCTGCTGCCCCAAACCAGAAATGTAGTAACATATTCAAGCCTCTCCAAGCAAGTGAAATGCAAGCATCAACCAAGCTCATAGATATGTTTTTATATTCACCCTCTATTAAATGCCCTCATGATGTGAGGAATTAAAACTGCCAATCAGTAACTTCAAGCTACCGACCTGGGCTACCAAAAAGTTCCAAGACCAAAAAAGTTCACCATCCGCACAACATATGTATTCACATACAAATAAAAACTTAAGACAGAATTAGAAAGAAGTTGCACATTTTGCTTTCATGTAAAGAGAGAGAATGTGTTGTCCAAGGAAATGGGAAGATTGGTGAGGATGTCACACATCGTAATGGTGTGGGGTGGATGAAATGGAGGCTTGTATCCGGAGTCTTGTGTGATAAGAAGGTGCCACCAAAACTTAAAGGAGTTCTACAGAGTGGTGGTTAGACCTACTATGTTGTATGGGACGGAGTGTTGGTCAATGAAGGAATCCCGTGTTCAGAAGATGAAAGTGACGGAAATGAGGATATTGCGGTGGATGTGTAGGCACACGAGGACGGATAGGATTAGAAATGAAGATATTCGGGACAAGGTGGGGGCAGCTTAGGTAGAGGACAAGATGGGGGAAGCGAGATTGAGATAGCTCGGGCAAGTGCAGAGGAGATGCGCGGATGCCCCGGTTCGGAGGTTGGTAATGGATGGTTTCAGGACGGGTAGAGAAAGGCCGAAAAAGGATTGGGGAGAAGTGATTAGACAGGATATGACGCAGTTTCAACTCACCGAGGACATGACCTTAGATAGGAAGTTATGGAGGACACGGATCAGGGTAGTAGGCTAGTAGGTAGTTGTGCGTCTCACGCTTCGTAGTACTCTTGTAGTTTCTTGTCTTATGATTCTTGATATTATCTGTTGTCTTTTTCCCCGATTGACATATGATTTTGTGTTAGTTACGTTATTTTTTCTTTTCCTCCAGACTGCTTTGTCATGCTTTATTTAGTATTTCTCCAGACTGTTATTTCTCTTTCCGGACTGTGGTTGATTTTCTTTCTTTTCTTTGTCGAAGGTCTTTCATAAACAACCTCCCTACCTCAATGGTAGGGGGTAAGGTCTGCGTACATTATACCCTCCCCAGACCCCACTTCGTGGGATTACACCGGGTATGTTGTTGTTGTGAAGAGAGAGAATGTCCTCACCTCAAAAGAATTAGGAGACAATAAAACAGATCATACATTCAGATCAAATGGAACTACGAAAGACCCAGTCTTTTTTATCATGTTTGCTCATCTACTTACTTGCTTACAAATCCTCAAAACATTGAAAGACTAAACAGTAAACTTACACAAAATGTTAAAGTGGATGTGCCATATAGTAACCTTTTTTCAAACAAAACAGTAGATTCAAATCACAGGACAGTGGAAATGCCACAAAGTTACATTCTTTTATCAATCAAAACAGTAGAATCAAATCACAGAGCAAAAAAGTTAAAACAAAATACAACAATTCAAATATTCAGATCAATTGGAACTATTAAAGGTGTATCAATTGGCACACTGGTGCTACTTTTGACACACCATATATTCAGATCAATTGGAACTATGAAAGGTGTATCAATTGGAACTATGAAAGGTGTACTCTTTCTAATTGAGATTGCTCATCTACTTACTTGCTTACGAATCCTCAAACATAAACAGTAAACTTACACAAAATGTTTAAGTGGATAAGCCACAAAGTTACAATCTTTTCAAACAAAAACAGTAAAACCAAATCACAAGGCAAAATGTACAGCAAAATAAAACAATTCAAAGCTAAAAATAAACCAACTAACCACTTGTATCTCAAGAAATAACCATCAAACTGGGGTAGACTAATCAGTAAACTTACACGAAATATTAAACTGGATGTGCCAAAAAGTTAAATTTTCTTTTTTCAAACAACAACATACCCAGTGAGTCCCACAATATGGGGTCTGGGGAGGGTAGATTGTACGCAGACCTCACCCCTACTTAGGTAAACTAAATAACAAAAAAATAAACTAACTGAGCACTTATATCTCAAGAAATTACCATCAACTGTCCTATAAAGTTACATTTTTTCAAACAAAAACAGTAGAATCAAATCACAAAACCAAAAAATACATCAAAAATAAACCAACTAACCACTTATATCTCAAGAAATAACCATAAAGTTACAATTTTTTTCCAAACAAAAAAACAGTAAAATCAAATCACAAAACAAAAAAAAAAATTCAAAGCTAAAAATAAACCAACTGACCACTTATATCTCAAGAAATAGCCATCAACAGGTGCAGTTTCCGGTACATCTTCAGAAATGACAGATTTATCCTTATTAGGACGACGTAAAAGCACATAAGGCGTGACTTCACAGCCTACGATCGGTATATCGGACGGCAAATGTACCCGTAACACACTCAGCATTCTCGAACTGCTTCCCACACTACTCCACAAACACAACTAACAAATTCTAACCACAAAAATTCCACAAAAACTTTATTTTTTTGTGGGCGGACATATGGCGGATCCGCCATCACCCGATTTCAGCACCAATCGCCAGCCTTGCCCCTCGAAAATCGAAGAAAAACCCTAATTTTGAATTAAAAAAATGCCTAATTTTCCCCAATCTTGAATTGAAAAGATCGATAAGGGAATCAAATGTTGAGTTGAACAAATTGAAAGATCGATAAGGAAAGTTTCAATTTTGTTGATAGAGAGAGAAAGGGGAAAATTTTAGAGAGAGAACGAGAGAAGAATGGATTGAATTAAGTTAGGGTTTTACAGAGAGAAGAAAGAAGATGGTCGTAGCGGAGCTGAAGAGAGTCGTCTCAACATCTTAATATTCCAACAAATATATAATGTACACACATATATATATATATATATTAGATTAGATATTATCACCATTAATTATGGTTGTCCAAATAATTTTTTGAAATCTAGGACCAAATTAATCGAATCAAAACTTAATTAGTGGGAGGAATAAGTGCTCCCTTTGGATAAAAAAAAAGTATTTATTTATTAGATAAAGAAAGAATTAATCTTATATTTTTTTAGATTTATTCCTATTAAGTGTTATGTGATCAAATCTCAATATTTATTTAATTAAGGGCAATTTAGTCAAATTATCTACTTTTATCTAGGAGTTAGTATTTTTTTTTCTTAAGGGGCGTACAAATGACTAAGAGCTTGTTTGGAAGGTTGCGCGGGAATTGGTGTAATTGAGTGTAATTACACAGTGTGGCATATTTGTCTGGCCAAGTAATTATTTGGTAAGCATGGAATTAAGTGTAATTGAAATGGTGTAATTACACTTTTCAAAATCTCAAGGGGGGGTGAGAATTGGAGGTAATTATACAGTGTAATTACAAGATTACTTTTTAATTTCTTTCATTTTTTATTTTTAGTTTAATTTATTTTGTTTATAATTTTTTAATTTCTTTTTTATTTACCTTTTAAGTTCTTTTTATTTTAAAATATATTTTCTTTTTTTACATTTTTTATCTTTGATTTCTTTTCTTCTCGTTTCCCAACCTTTACTTCTTGTGATTCCTTGCTCGGATTCTTTATTTTTATTTGTTTTATTTTTTCATCGTTTAGCGTAACTGCGTTGTTATTGTAGTTTTGAAATAACACGTCGTAATATTAGAAACAATTAGTCATTGACACACACGACATCTAATGAGTGATGTCATTGAAGTAGAATTTTGTTGTTCAATGAAGTTATAGACTAAATATGTTTTCCTTTTTTCTTTTGAATTAAATTTAATTTATGTTGGAACTTATTTTATATTATGTTGGAATTTGACATAAGAATATTGTGTTATTTTTATTTTTATTTTTATTTTTATTTATGAATTTTGAATCCAAGTTATATTAACGGTTCCAATTATCTGTTTTATTAGTGTTGGCTTGTTATTTCACATTGCATGATGTTCATTTTTCAATTAAAATTGATAGATTATTTTTTACTCCATCAAACATTTGAAAACGTTTGCTTTTAGTTTTTCTAATTATTTAAATTAAAGAATTATTAATTTGAAAAATATATATCAATTATTTTACAATATTACTTATAAATATATGATTATTAATTAATATATTTTCAAGAAACAATATATACCTTAACACCATCACTTATAAAGGCACATATTTGTCAAATATTAAGTTTTGATAATTAAGTTTATTTAAAATTTAATATAACCGTATAATTACACTTGTGCAACCAAACAGTATGCTTGTAATTACACTATAATTACATTATGACAAACAAACAGACCGTCATAATTACTATATTGTGTAATTACTAGACTATGTAATTACTACCCAATTCCAATTGCCATGTGGCTTTCCAAACAGACTCTAAGTGGACACTTTTTTTATCCAGATGGAGCATTAGTCATGGCGTATGCCTTAGTATTAATGAGAACCGATTTTTAAAATTATCTTCTCTCCGTTCACATATATTTGTCATATTTTGCTCTTCGAGAGTTAAACTATATAATTTTGACCAACAGTTTCAGATGTATTTTGTTAAGCATATTAATATGAGAAGAATTGTCACTTACAATATTTTTCGTATATTTTTTTAAAATTTAAAATCTTTATTTTAAAATATTAAATTAATCTAATACAAATTAGCTCTGAAAACTAGTCAATTGACTCTTCAGAAGTGAAACGTTACAAGTAAAAATTGTGGGATGGAGCATAAATGATAGCTAGAAGATGTGTTTACGTTATAATATAAATTTAGCAAAAAGGATTACGAATTTCAAAATAATAAATGTTAATCATTTGTAATGGTTTGATTCACTCAAGTGGTACTTCATTCGGTTTGTTCTAATATTTGCTTCATTGTAGAAAAGCGTTATAGAAGTAGTATTTGTTGAAGGGCATAGAATTTCGTCCACCTTTACATGAGCACTTGATTATGTGTATTTCATGTATATTTCATGCTAGTTATTGTAAAATTTGTGTACGATAGCTTACTAACGACTGAAAATTCTTTACGCACATTTTACTCATGTTACGAAAGTGCTAAAACTTGAATCCTAGTTCTATTCATGTTTTAATATTCACACAAGCATTTGAAGCCCACAATTATTAACTACCCTTATAAATTTTTGCCTTGATCGTTATCTTGTTCTACTTATGATTTATTTCCAAAGCCAGCACTTCATTTACATGCGGCCAATTATATATACATGTTACTTTCCTATTTCTAATTCTATTGTACAAAATATTGATATTTTTTACCGTCACCTTGAAAGAAGTTTGTCTTTTAATTATTTCTTAATATCTGGAACTTTGAAATTAATTCGATTAGACAATAATACTGGTCAAAGAATTGTATATTTTTTATTTGAAAATAATTAACTTTACACTTTCATTTTGAGTTCGAACTTTGGGTATGAAAAAAATTTCAATAGCAAAAGCTTCTTCTTTAAGGGCCTGTTTGGAAAGCCACCTGGTAATTGGAATTGGTGTAATTACTAGGGTAGTAATTACACAGCCTAGTAATTACACAGTAGTATAATTACAACGACCTGTTTGTTTGTCATAACGTAATTACAGTGTAATTACAAGAGTGTTGTTTGGTTGCACAAGTGTAATTACACAGTCAGTTTAATTTAAAAATAAAATTTAATTATAAAAAAATTAAAATTAATATTTAAAAAACATTGCCTTTATAAACGATATTAAATTAGTTATTTAATAACACATTGTTTCTTGAAAATATATTAATTAATAATCATATATTTGTAACTAATATTGTAACAAAAATAATTGATATATATTTTTCAAATTAATATTTAATTTTAATTAATTACAAAACTTAAAAGAAGACTTTTTTTTTTTGTGAGAACGTCATGGATTGGATGTTTGACAAAAAAATAATATTAATAAATATAATGCCATAACATTATTCAAATGTTTGACACAAAAAATCTATCAAATGTAAGTGAAATAAACAACGTGCAATGTGAAAGCAAATAACTTAAAATTGAAAATATAACCTAAATTCAAAATCCAAAAGAAAAAGTTCAACATAATACTCTTATGTCAAATTCCAACATTATATAAGTAAGTTCCAACGTAACTTAAGTAAATAATTCAAAAGAAAGAAAAAATATAAGTCTATAACCCCATTCGCAATGAAATTCTACTTTAATAATGTCACCCGTCATATGTCAAGTTTGTTAATAACTCATTCTTTCCAATATTAAGAGGTGTAGTTTCAAATATTAGAATAATAACACGGTTATGCTAAATGAATCAAATAAAAAATAAAAAAAATACGAGCAATTACATGGAATCACAAGAAGTAAAGGTTGGGAATGAAAAGAAAGAAAATAAAAAATAAATAATATAAAAAGAAAAATATATTTTAAAAAATAAAAATAATGAAAAAGTAAAAATAAAAAAGAAATAAAAATAATAGAAATAAAAAATATTAAAAATTAAAATAATTAAAATAATAGAAATAAAATAAATTAAAAATTAAATTAAATTAAAGTAAAAAAATAAACAAATTAAAAAGTAACCCTGTAATGACAGGGTGTAATTACACTCTCCAATTCTCAAGCCCCCCTTGAGAATTGGAGAGTGTAATTACACCCTGTCAATTACACCCAATTCCGATCCCACCTAACTGTGTAATTACTTGGTCAAACAAACATGCCAAACTGTGTAATTACACCAAATTACATCCAATTCCAATTACCTGGGTGACTTTCCAAACAGGCCCTAAATGAATCTTTCATGCGTAAATTTGAATTAATTGGAATCTCAATACGAATACAAACACAACATGAAAAAACAAAAAAAAACAGAATACATGTAATAAATTGAGCCAAGACTAAATTTGGCATGCATGACCTTTGGTTAACATGCAAAAAAAGCCATTAGATAATGAACTTTTAAGTTATACATGACGATAAATAAACCACGTGAAGTGCTTATCTTCATTCTAACCTTCACATATGGTTCGACAGATTTCATTGTCTACCTACACTTACAATTCATGAATCAATCTCAATATCTAAGACGTCAATGAACTAAATTAATTACAACCACTATGTTTTAAAATATACAAGAGATGGATAGGATTTCTATATATATTTTGATTTCAAGCCTTGGGTATGAAAAAATTCAATAGAAAAGACTTATTCTTTAAATGATTTTTTCAAGCATGAATCTGAATTAATTAAAATTTAAATACGAATACGAACACAACATGAAAAAAAAAAAAAAAAAAAAAAGAGAGAGAGAGAACACATGCAAGAAATGGAGCCAAGACTAAATTTTGGCATGCATGACATCTGGTTAACATGCAGAAAAGTCATTATATAATGAACTTTCATGCGTGAATCTGAATCAATTAGAATCTAAATACAAATATGAACACAACATGAAAAACAAAAAAAGACCAGAATACATGCAAGAAATAGAGCCAAAACTACATTTTGGCATGCAAGGATGCAGCCAATACTAAATTTTGGCAGGAATTGCATGCAAAAAAGTCATTAGACCATGAACAATTAGTTTTAAGGGATATCTAACTATTGATAAAACATGTGAAGCGCTTATCTTTATACCGACCATCAAATTTGGTTCGACAAATATCATTATCTACAATACACTTATAATTCATGAATCAATCTCAATATCTAAGTTGAGGACGAAAACTATGGGTCACCATAAAATTAAATGTCCAAGATTAACAATTTTAGATGTCAAAAAATTTAATTCAATATGATTGTTAATTATTCTTTTAGATTTTGTAGTTTTTCTGTTTCATTTTTAGATTTAACATTTTTTATATTCAAACCTATTGAAAAGAGTAGTGCAAGAAAAATCCTACAAAAATAGAATATCTAAAACGAACCCAAAAAGATAAGAGGTGGCCACAATACATAGCAAGGAGACGCAAAGAGAAGTAGAAGGTGGTGTCCAAGTGAGTAAGCGAATCAAGCCGAATACAAATATAGACACTACCAAAATGATTTTGTTTTTATAGTTATTGTGTCTGAATCAGCTTATGAGACATCATGATTCTAAGCCCACTTCGTAAAGGATCGGAATCCCCTCCAGTACCAAATTCCTCATGTTACTTCCACTCACTTTTATCACTCTAAACTCTACAAACGCATCAGCCCCTTCTTATGCTCTCCTCTTCGCTATATCTAATTAAAGTAGTAATACACAATGCTGAACAAAGTTGTGTTTTGCCAGAATATCTACCGTAATTCCATCCAAGTTAGTCGCATATCGTTCCTCTTCTTCTTTAAGTGAATCTTTCGGGCGTAAATGTGAATTAATTAGAATCTAAATACAAACAAAACATGAAAAACAAAAAAAGACCAGAATACATGTAAGAAATAGAGCCAAGACTACATTTTGGCATGCAAGGATGCAGTCATCCATGCCAAAATTTAGTATTTTGCATTTAATCCATATGCCACCCATGCCAAAACATGTGAAGTGCTTATCTTTATACTAACCATCAAATATTGTTCGACATATATCATTGTCTACCTACACTTACAATTCATGAATCAATCTCAATATCTAAGATGTCAATGAGTTAAATTAATTACAACTACTATGTTTTAAGAAATATATATGATATGGATAAGATTTTTATACCTTTAATAAGATATTTTGGTTTCGAGCCTTGAGTATGAAAAAACTTCAACAACAAAAGCTTCTTCTTTAAATGAATCTTTCAGGCGTAAATGTGAATTAATTAGAATTTAAATACAAATAATAACAAAACATGAAAAACAAAAAAAGACCAGAATACATGCAAGAAATAGAGTCAAGACTACATTTTGGCATGCAAGGGTGCAGACAATACTAAATCTTGGCATGGATGACACATGGATTACACGCAAAGAGGCCATTAGATAATGAACAATTATGTTCACTAGTTTTAAGTGATATACGACTATTGCTAAAACAAGTGAAGTCCTTCTCTTTATACAGACGATCACATTTGATTCGACAAATATTACTGTCTACCTACACTTACAATTGATGAATTAATCTCAACATCTAAGTACACGAGGAAAAATATCGGTCACCACAAAATAATTGTCCAAGATTAACAATTTTAGATGTACTTTCACAAAAAATGTGATGGAAAAAAATTTAATTCAATACAACAACAACAACAATAACAACATACCCAGTGAAATTCCACAATGTGAGGTCTGGGGAGGGTAAAGTGTACGCAGACCATACCCCTATCTCGGAAGACAGGGAGGCTGTTTCCGAAAGACCCTCGGCTCAAGAAAAATCACAACAACAAAGGTTAGATAAGCAGAAGCAGTTCAAAGCAAAATGCAAATGAAACTAAAGAAAGCGAATAAGTCAAAATAGAGCAATCTAAAAAAAAAGGGGGAGCAGCAGCTACCACAGATAAATAAGATAAATAAGATAATCGAAGTACAAGAAACCACATATAGTAGCAAGAAACAAAGGACAATAGACTATAGATCGAAACAGCGACTACCTACTAGCTTTCTACCCTAATCTGAGTCCTCCAAAACCTCCTATCTAAGGTCATGTCCTCGGTAAGTTGAACCTGCGCCATGTCCTGTCTCAGCACCTCTCCCCAATACTTTTTCGGCCTACCCCGACCTCTTCTGAAACCATCCATAGCTAACCTCTCACATCTCTGCACTGGAGCATCTGTGCCTCTCCTCCTCACATGCCCAAACCATCTCAGCCTCGCTTCCCTCATTTTGTCCTCCACTGATGCTACTCCAACCTTATCCCGGATATCTTCATTCCTAATCCTATCTCGCCTGGTGTGCCCACACATCCATCGCAACATTCTCATTTCCGCAACTTTCATCTTTTGGACGTGAGAGCTCTTGACTGCCCAACACTCTGCCCCGTACAACAAGGTCGGTCTCACAATCACTTTGTAGAACCTGCCTTTAAGTTTTAGTGGCACCTTCTTATCACGTATCACTCCTGAAGCAAGCCTTAAGTTTTAGTGGCACCTTCTTATCACACATCACTCCTGAAGCAAGCCTCCATTTCAACCACCCTGCGCCAATACGATGTGAGACATCATCGTCAATATCCCCATTTTCTTGTATAATAGACCCGAGATATTTGAAACTTCTTTTCTTTGGGATGACCTGGGTACCAAGCCTCACTTCCACGCCAGACTCATGTGTCATGTCACTGAATGCACTCCATGTACTCTGTCTTAGTCCTACTCAACTTGAACCCTTTAGACTCCAGAGTTTATCTCCAAACCTCCAGCTTAGCGTTTACTCCGCTGCGTGTCTCGTCGATCAAGACTATGTCATCCGCAAATAACATACACCATGGCACCTCACCCTGAATTCGCCGCGTCAGACAATCCATCACTAGAGCAAATAAAAATGGGCTAAGAGTTGATCCTTGGTGCAACCCCATCTCCACTGGGAAGTGCTCCGAGTCTCCTCCCACTGTCCTTACCTTGGTCCTGGCTCCCTCATACATGTCTTTGATCGCCCCCTAATGTACGCTACAGGTACACCTCTAGCCTCCAAGCATCTCCATAAAACCTCTCTTGGCACTTTGTCGTAAGCCTTTTCTAGGTCGATGAAAACCATGTGCAGGTCCTTCTTCCTCTCCCTATACTGCTCTACCAGTCTCCTCACAAGATGGATGGCTTCTGTAGTCGAGCGTCCCGACATGAATCCAAACTGGTTCTCTGAAATGGACACGCCTCTTCTCACCCTCATCTCCACCACCCTTTCCCACACCTTCATAGTATGGCTTAGCAGCTTGATCCCTCTATAGTTGTTGCAACTTTGAATATCACCTTCGTTCTTATACAAAGGGACCATCATACTCCACCTCCATTCCTCAGGCATCTTCGCTGTCTTAAAAATAACATTAAACAATCCAGTCAACCACTCCAAACCTGCCCTGCCCGCACTCTTCCAAAACTCCCCAGGGATCTCGTCAGGACCGGTAGCTCTTCCCCTGCGCATCCTGCGAACAGCACCCTTAACCTCTTTCACCTTTATACTCCTACAATACCCAAAGTCGCGACGCCTCTCAGAGTACTCCAAATCTCCCAACACAATATGATTGCTAATTATTTTTTTGATTTTGTAGTTTTTCTGTTTCATTTATAGATTTAACATTTTTCATATTCAAACCTATTGAAAAGAGTAGTGCAAGAGAAATCCTACAAAAATAGAATATTTAAAATGAACCCCAAAAAATAAGAGGTGGCCACAATACATAGCAAGGTGACGTAGGGAGAAGTACAAGGTGGCGCCTAAGTGAGTAAACGAATCCCAGCCAAATACTAATAGACGCTACCAAAATGATTTTTTATTTTATTTTTATAACCGTTGTGTTTGAACCAGCTTATGAGTAAGTTTGCGCAATCAAAGTTTGAATATGAGACGTCGTATTGTAAACCCACTTCGTAAAAGATTAGAATCCCCTCCCGTACCGATTTTCCCCTGTTCCTCCAGAACACTTCTTGATTTACGACATATATCATTTACAAAATCTAATGGACCAAATTACTTCCATTCACTTTTATCACTCTAGACACTGCAAACGCATCAACCCCTTCTTTGCTCTCCTCTTCACTATATCTAAATTAAAGTAGTAAAACACAGTGCTGAAACCGTCGTCTTTTGTCACAATATCTACTGTAATTCCATCCTAGTAAGTCACATATTATCCCTTTTCTTCAACTGTGTTCTCAACACTCTTAATCAGGGTCGGCTCAACATTTCGTTGGCCTAAAGCCAAACTTGACGAGAAGCCCTAACTTTTCTTTTGAAAAAAACTTCATATGTATTTTTATTACGAAGTCTATTTTTCTAACCGGTGCAATCAACATTAGTAACAAATGTTTTTTTTTTCCTTTTTCAGGTAAAATTATACCTTTTTACTTTTAAACACTACTCCATTCATCGTTGCCGCAAAAGAACAATTTTTGGTCACTGCATTGAGCTAATGCCATCTTGTATGCATAGAGCATGAAGAAATATACGGTAGTTAACTTCATGTTTCCTCTAGCTCCACTAACACTAACAAATTTTTCACACGAAGCTATCTTCGTTTCACCAATAACTCTAGTAGTAATAATTTACTTACATCGATGTCCATCTTTTTAAAAAAAAAAAAAAAAAAAAAACCACTACTGCATCCATCCCAATTTATGTAATACTTTTCACTTTTCGAAAGTCAATTTAACTAAATTTTGAAGTTAAATTGAATTAAATTAACTCAATATTTTAAGATTAAAATTTATATATTTGAAAACAACATGACATGTATTATAAGTTACAACTTTTCTCTTATCAATTTGGTGAAAAAAAACATCTTAAAATATTGATCAAAATTCCCGCGGAATATCAAAAAACAAAAAGTCATACATTAGGACAGAGAGTAAAATTTAAAAAAAAAAAAAATCACGAACCTACTATTAGTGAAAATGGGGCCCCAAAATTTTGGAGGCCTAAAGCCATTGCTTTAGGTCCGTAAATACATTGAACCAATTGCTGAGCTCGGCTGAAAATTGAAAAGATATCTTCTAAGTTCTAAATTAAAGTTGATTTCATCAACTATTCCGGCAATATCTAGAAAACTGATGATAAGCTATATTAAAAATAGGAAAAGGATGAGCCGTTTTTTTTTTTGCTACATTACACTACAGAGGTACTTGAAAAATAAATTTACTTTTAGCACATTACAAGTTATTAGTTGTTGCTGTTCCAACGGGATGGTATTGCTTCATTAACATAGAATTATTGAAAGCAAGTACTGTATGTGAGCATGGAAAAGAAAAGGGAACAGAAGAAGGGCAGGTGCTTCTACAAAGTGCTAAGATAAGTACTTTGGACCATTAGATTTTGTTCGTAACGCCTGTCCTATATCAACCAGTCTACTGGAAAACCAAGTCCTTGGGTTCCTACCAAAGGAGGTATTTCTCCAATAAAATATAATCAAATTGCTAAAGAACACAGCTACATCAATAGATTCATCTTAAAATGAAGGGAATTTAGGTAATAGATAGACGGCCTTCATTCACTTTGCAGCAAAAGTTCAACAAAGGACTCTAATGGTAAACAAAATTTAGAACTAACAAGCAATGTCTGGAGCTGACAACAAAAAACTAATCCTGTCTTTGAATTTCAGAAAAGCAGATAGAACAAAACAACACCTCAGAAACAGACTAAGATTAATATCCTCCCTTCAAATCATTGACCACATCATATGGGATGGGGGTAACGGTCTCCAGAGTAGCACCTTCAACCATGAACCCTGGTTTGGGTCCTTGTGGTTGCCTTTTTGTGCTGACGATTTCACCTCTAGCCTTGGCATCAGCCTTTAGTTGATCATTCTTCTTAATCCTCTCTCTGACTTCTTCGGTGCATCGAGACTGTTGAACATGCTCAATCCTCACATGGATCCTCTTTTTTAAGATCTTGTTACGAACCTGAGATACAGAACAAGAAAAAGAGGAATGAGACTAACATACATCACGAAAGTTCATGATAACACCGAAGGAACAAGGAAAGGGAACACACTCAAAAAGGACCTTTAGCAACAAACTTCAACATTAAGGATGGAAAAACCAGTAAAACACCCTAACAGAAGACAAAAAAGAGATTTCACATAATAATCATCCAGTATATAATTAGAATGTCCTTTGATAATTCAAATAGTACTCTGCTATTGCACACAGTTAGGGAAAATGACAACAGTGTTTTGAGAAACTAGCAATACATATCATTGAGGTGCATTTTTATTCTGAAAATGTATTAACTATCATTTGAACAGTAAGAAAGATTAGAGAAAGCCAATTATCTTGAAAACTAATAAGCTTGTCCATGCAGGAAGTAATATAACCCACAAATGAAATCAAGCTTGAACAATACAACAAATACATGTTAGAAATTATAATTCCCAAACTTCAAAATATCCATTCCATTTTTTTATTTGATGTTCGCAGATATACTGCGGCCAGTATCCATCCTCAGTTCCATTAAGCTTAAGTTACCTTAATAAGTGTAAAACCCCAACCATTCAAAACTCTAACAAATTGTTACTCAAACACTTAACTCCTCTACCTCAAGGAGCAAAACCAAGACAACCCTATGCAAATTTCTTTTCAGGTATTGCCCTTCCCCGAAATAGAGATGAGTCTGATTCCTATTGTGGGGACGAGCTTTGGGTGACAGTAAATCACAACTTAAGAGGCATCTAAGCAATCTTTTCCATATACTGCAAGGAAAAGGATGGGGAACACAAAGCAGTTTCACATACAGCAAGCGAAAGGTTGGGGAGCACAAAGCATTTCATTGAGATCCAAAAGATAGAACCTGTTCATAGGGAGCCAAAGGAGCAAGGCAAAAACACAAGAGTTTTTGGAATCCCCTAGACATAAAGGAAGATTCTAGTCTCTTGACAAAGCGGGTTCAAACATTGCTTCAACTCATATGTTAAAATACTATGGGTAACACTCGAGCTTTTTTAATCAGCCCGCATAAATTCCTGGTTCAGCCACAGAGTCTATTTCATTAACCAAACAAAATATATAATTGCTAGTATTGGTTGATTAACGTAGCCGGTTATATACAAAAATTCAGCTTTCAAAATGGGGATAATTAACAACAAAGTGACAAATTTCCAGATCTCTTCACATAAACTAGCAATTCTATCTAAACGAATCCAATTAACAGATATTACAACGAGCAACAGCGAAATAAGAAGATACCAAATCTCTCCGTAGAAACTAGCAATATCTAAAACTACGAATCCAATCAACAATACTAGATCTCCTTACAGAAACAAATTATTACTATCTAACCCTGTAAATTCAATCACAAAACACTAAACAAACAAAGTCATAGAACAAATTATCATATAAACATGCTCAAAATTAGTGTTTTTACTAATTATCACTATCTAAACCTATAAATCCAGTCAATAAACACAAAACAAACAAAGTTACATAACAAATTCACGAAATATCATACAAACATGCTCAAAATTAGTGTTATTTAATAATTATTACTATCTAAACCTATAAATCCAATCAACAAACAAAGTTATACAACAAATCAACAAAACATCAACTAAAAATGCTCAAATTTACTGTTTTTTTTTACCTGTTTGTTGACTTCAACACCAACGGCACGTTTGGTAACATTCCAAATACGACCAGTACGTCCATGATAGAACTTATGAGGCATACCTTTGTGAACAGCACCATTAACCTTAATATCAACATAATCACCGATTTTGAAAATCCTTAAATAAGTTGAAAGTGGGATAACTCCCTTCTTTCTGAATGCACGTGAGAATGAATCTCTTGTACGAGACCTTAATCCATGTCCTGCCGGCATTTTTTTGCTCTCTCAGAGAAATGCACTCAAGGTGTTTGTGAAAAGGTGTGCGAGTGAAAACCTAGAAGATGATACATAAGAGGTGTTTGTATATATGTGTGGAGGTACTAGGGTTTTGGGTTTGGGTTGGGCTGACAAAATATGGGCTTTTAGTAATCGGGATTGGGGTCATTTGCATTTTGGTTCCTATTTTTGTACCGGTCTTTAATTTTTGTCCTTCGAATGCACTGATTTTTTTAACTTTTGGGACAATTTGCACGATTTCTTATTCGGGGTGGTCTTTAATTTTGGAGAAACATCGCTAGTTGTCCCCAAAATATAAAATAACTATCCGCCCATGTCCCTTCCTAAATTAGTTTCGCTTCTACCCCCATCGGCTGAAAGTATTTACCCGACATACCCCTCAGCCAAACTCCTTCCTCTTCGTGATAGCATCGCAGTATATTTATATATCATGATGGTATCATGGAGGACTAAGAGAATGCCTGAAATAATCCTCTATAATATTATCTCAGTATATTTATATACCATGATGCTATCATGGTCCTGAGCAGTGTTCCATTAAAGGACTGAAGGTCCTTCATGATATCATCACGGTATATGTATATAATACGATGGTATTATAGATGAGTGTTTCATTGAAGGATTGAAGCAGTTCTTCATGATACCGTTACGGTATATGAACATGATCATCCATAATACCATCTCAATATATTTATATACCATTTTGGTATCATAACCGGGGGGTAACTAAGGGGCATCTCGGGTAAATATTTTTAATTTTTTCTAGGGATACAAAAGTAATGGGGGTATGGGCGAATAACTTTTTTTGTTTGAGGGGCCATCCATGATCTTTCCCCTTTAATTTTTGCCCCTCAAATTGTTGGTCTACAATTTTTGCCCTTTGCCTAAAATACTTCGAGATTTTGGGTTCGGACCCCTACTCAGTAAAAAAAAATCGCAAGGCAGAATTCCATAGCAAAATTAGACATATTCAGGCAAAAGTTAAGCCTACTTTTGTAGAATCCTAGCAGAGTAAAAAAAAAAAAAACGTCTTATAAAATTTCGCAAGACAAACTTTTGTCTTAAGGCAGACTGTGCCTTAAAATTCTGTCTTATAAGGTGTAACTAAATTCTAACTTATAAGGCAAACTTTTCGTGAAGCTTTACCTTAGAATTTTTTTTTTTTGGTGAGCGGAGGTTCGAACCCAGAACCTCGAGGTATTTTAAGCGAAAGGCAAAAATTAAAGACCAATACCTTTGAAGGGAAATCCGTGCAAAAAAAATGTAATTTTTGACCTTTAAATGGGCTGGTCTTTCATTTTTGTCCTTTAAAATCGAACTTATGTCTAGCGGAAAATAAGTTCTTTAAGGGGAAAAAAATTATGCAACGCATAATTTATAAAATTTACGATGCGAAAATATAAACTTATGCCCCCAAAAAATTATTTCCTCGAAGGACAAAAACTAAAGACCAACACAAAATAGGGATAAAAGTGCAAATGACATACATTTTTGTGCGCGGATTGCCCTTCGTTTGGGGTGGTCTTTAAATTTTGCCCCTCAAATTTGTGGTCTTTAAATTTTGCCCTTCATATTTGTGGTCTTTAAATTTTGCTCTTTGCTTGAAAAGATAGGCGAATACATGAAGTTCTGGGTTCGAACCCCCGCTCAGGCATAAAATAAAAAAATAATTTCGCAAGGCAGGACTAGGGGAATGTATGCCGGATCCAGCATACAATCTTTAAGAAAAAGTTAAAGTTATGCCGGATCCGGCATAACTAAAAGTCTACCCCTCAAGGCAAAGTCTGCCCCCTCCGACAGAATTTTAGTTAAACATAACTAAAAGTTTGCCGCAGGGGCATATAAAATTTAAACTTTGCCTTATAAGGTAAACTTTTAGTTATGTCTTAAGGAAAACTTACGCCTTATGGGGCATACTTTTAGTTATGTTTTATGGGCACACTTTTAATTAAGGCATTACCAAAGGTTTACCTTGAAAAGTTAAAAAAAAATACATATATATGCTTCAAGGCAAAGTTTGCCCATAAGGCATAAGTATGCCCCCATCGGCATAAGTTTGATAATTCCTTAATAAGTTTATGCCGATGGGGGCATACTTTTAATGGGCAAACTTTTATATCGGATCCGACATAAACTTGTGAAGGAATTATCAAAGTTATGCCGGAACCGGCATACTTATGCCAAGTCTGCCCATAAGGCATAAGTATGTCGGGTCCGGCATAACTTTGCTAATTCCTTCACAAGTGTATGCCGATGGGGGCATAGCGAAATTTAAACTCTGCCTTGCGAATTCTTTTTAAAATTTTGACTGTGTGGGAGTTCGAACCTGAAACCCATAAAATTTAATGAAGGACAAAATTTAAAAATTTCAAATATGAGGGGCAAAATTTAAAGACCACCCAAAAGAAGGGCAATTCGCCAATGACATATGAGACAGTCTCTATCAGGTTGGACGTACTGTTACTCGGTAGCCTAAATTTAGATTTGGGTGATTTGCAGTTCTGTATCATTTGTGTAGAAATGACCCTTTTTAAGTTTCATGAAAAAAAAAAAAACGAATTAAAATACTTTTAAGCTGTTGAAGTCGTGACAGATTGGTTGGATACCTTCAAATTCTACCGGATTGTTTATTTCCAAAGCTACGACAAAGAAAATATATTTCAAAACGATGGCATGCAAGTCACGAAGATGGTAAGACTGCAAGTTGTAGTCTATCTTGTTAAATTGTTTATCAAATCCTATCGAATTGGGTATCACTACTAAGAGCTTGTTTGGATGGGATTATAACTTATGACTTTTGCCATATTTTTTTATTATTTTGACTTAAAAATAAATGTCTAATTTTTATTTTTTTTCATCTTAGCAAACACTACAAAGTGCTTAAAAGCTATTTTAGCTTCAAATCAAAGCACTTAAAATATGCTTAATCCAAACAGGCTCTAAAAATAAACGAATTTCTGAGTAAGTCTAACTGAGGTTGCTGTTGGACCGAGAAATTATGGGATTTTAGCAATATGGATTGAGAATGACTATTTGGGCTTTATCAGCTTAGAAGTACTATTACTCGGCAGCCTAATTATATGGTGATTTGCGCTAATGGATACTTTTGTGCTGGTATTAACGCCCTGTTTGGACATGGTTTAAAATCAGGTTTCAAATCATGTTTGGACATACAATTTGAACATTTTAAGTTGTATTTTTTCTTATAGACATAAAAACCACAAATTGTGAAAACTATCAAAACACTCTCAATTCTTATATAATCTTACCAAATGAGCAAATCATAGTTTATAACAAAATTAGTACACTAATAGAAGACCTTTCTAAAAAATGCAACATCAATTAATCAAACTTTAGTTCAATAAAAACGAAAATTTAACATGAATAGTAATGTAATTACTCTTTAATATAATCCTCCCACATAAATTAAAGGTTGGTAGACATAAATAAAGGTTTGTGGAAGTTAAGAGATTGGTAAATGATTGATGGAGTCAATTGTTAAAAATATCTACCAACTTATGGGTCTTTTTCTATAAAATATAAACTTATGGTTAAATTTTATATTTTAAAAAGTTGAAACCATGGTTTCAAACGTATGTCCAAACGCTGGTTTGAAACCATGACGTATGTCCAAACGCTGGTTTGAAACCATGGTTTCAAACCATGGGTTGGCCAAACGCCTACTAAGATTACGTTCTCACTTTTGATATTTGTACATAAATGACTTTTAGTTTAATGAAAAAATCGAATTAAACATTGAGAGGACAGGAGACTATCTAAGGGAAAGGTAAATACTAACTAGTATATGGTGTTTACCCTAAATTAATATTTTTTCCATCTACATTTACATGTCTGCTATATTAAAAATAGATGTTCACTTTTACTTGTTTAATTTAAAAAATCAAGACATAATTTACCACTTAGTTCCTTACTTACCCTATTATTAACCGTAATCATTTTCCAATGCATTTTGCAAAAACATTGAATTTATTGTACTCAAAGGTTGATATAGTAAAATTGACATTTTATTTATTGATTTTTAATGAGTGAGCAAAAATGGACGGAGGAAGTACAACTTACCATAGTTAAGTAGTTTAATGAAGTAAAAATATTTCATTAATTAATCATGATTAAATAAGTAATTATATATATACTCAACACGTATCATATATTCATTACAACGACAACATACTCAATGTAATTTCACAAGTGAATCCGGAGATGATAGAGTTTACGCAAACCTTATCCCTATAATGAGAGATACAGAGGTTATTTCCGATAGACCATCAGCTAGAAAAGCAAACTAAAACAATTCGAGAAAAGATATACTGACAGAAGTATAGAAGTCATGACAAAATACTGATGAATTATGACAAAGCAATGGGAAAAAAAAAGAATAATAACGTAGCTACCACAAAATCATACGATAATCAAAATACAAGAAATGAGAGATAATAACATAAATTAAAGAATAAGAAACTAGAAGAAGAATACTAATTCATTGATATAAATATTCAAGGAAATTACCCGAGGGAAGAAAGTGAGAAGCAATAAGTATGTTGGAAGCGGAAGTCAGAAGCATGTCTATAGCAAAGCAAAGAAAGCAAAAGGAGAAACACAAAAGAATAAATTAATTTTGCTTCTTATTAATTTAATAAATACCACTAGAGTAGCACTTTCAAAAAACTAGCTTTCATTACTCCTTTTTAGCAACCAAATGACTAATCCCCAACTAGCTACTTGAGAAAAAGAATATCCATTTCTTTATAAAGTTGGAAACATCTGACTAGCAGCAGGCTTTTCATTTTATTGTTAATGAGAAGCTTCTAAAACACACGACTATTATGACATAGTATTTAAGATCATAGTTTAAAAAATTCTCTAGCTACAAATATTATGGCATATTTAAGATCATAAATGTTAGAAGTGCGTTTATTTTACAGGATCCAACAAACCGAAACAATGTTCCATTCTTTTTAGGTGGCATCATTTTGCATTGGCGGTCACTGGGGTGCCACAATCCCATTTATCATATTTGATCTATATAAGTCCAAGGCAATGGCACTAGCGACGTCTCCGGCACGAGTGTTTTTTCTTTTTTTTAATTACTTAATTTTGTATAGTGAGTCAAATTGTAGTACACGAATTAAAATAGAGCTAATACTTTATAAGGTTTCATCCCTAACTTGTTCTTGGGTTGCCGGATCAGAAACTCATTCTTCTTGTTCCCATCTTGAGGAACTGTATCATTATGTCCATCTTAGTTATTTGGCATTAGAAAAGTGAACACTGCCAAAAACTCTTAGGAGTATAATAAATTGATACAATGGCCGGAGTTTCAAAGGGCTAATGATACTGCTCTTGCTTTTCAAGATAAATCCTTAATTATATTTATGGATATTGTCGGTGTAATGTAATCTATATAGCAGCTTAGTTACAATTTTTATCAAGTTATCAATTAATTTTTATCATATTAAAATTTTTCCCATCATTATTAAGAGTATCTTATAAGCAACCTAATTATTTATATATATTTTATACCATGATGATTTCGTAGTACTTAAGCTCAATTATTTATTCCTCTAACAACTCCCCCTCCCCCACTCCTCCCAAACCCTCTATAAATAGAGGTCCTTGATGGAGTACTATCAACACTACTATAGTACTATAAGTTCCAAATTATAATAAACATTCCACCATGTCCAAAACAAGCTTCCAAAAGCTATCTTCTACCCTCATGATCCTTCTAGTTTTCCTTTCACACCTTCTAACCACCCATGGAAGTTCTAAATCCCAATTAGATTTTCCAAGAAAATTGCCAAAGAAAGCAATAAGACTAAAGAGGTCAAAAACCATTAGCCACCTTCATTTCTACTTCCACGACATACTTAGTGGGAAAAACCCCACAGCTGTGAAAATAGTTGAGGCCAATATGACAAAAAATTCAGCCACAAAATTTGGTTCTACGGTCATGATGGATGACCCTTTAACCATTGGACCAAAATTAAGCTCCAAACTTGTGGGAAGAGCTCAAGGGATTTATGCACAATCATCACTTAATGACATTGCTTATTTAATGGTTCTAAATTTTGCTTTTGTTGATGAGGGTGACTATAATGGTAGCACGTTAAGCATTTTGGGTAGAAATAAGGTCTTGTCTAGTGTCAGGGAGATGCCTATTGTTGGTGGTACTGGAGTTTTCAGGTTTGCTCGTGGCTATGCTCTTGCAAAGGCTCATTCTTATGATCCTAAAACTGGCAATGCTGTTGTTGAGTACAATGTTTTTGTTCTTCATTAACAAAAGGGAAAAGGGTTAAATATACCCTGAACTTTATGAAAATGTCTAGATATGCCCTCCGTTTAAAGTTTGACTCATTTGTGCCCCTGCCGTCTAACTTTTGGCACAAATATACCCTTGAAGACGTTAAATGCATTGCTGAAATTTCCATTACCATTAAATATATATTTTTAACATCATAAATTGTCACGTGGCATTTAAATTTAAAAAACCTCTCCTATCTAATCCACCTATATAATAACTTGACCCGCCCTCCCTTTTAACCCATCTAATCCATTTACCTTCCCTCTTCCAACACCCACCTCCATCTTCCATGGCCAAAACCACCTTCATTCAATGTAGCAACATTAGTTGCTAAACAAAAATTCTATCCAATTACGATTATCAATTAAAAATTAGAAGATGAACTAACGAAGGTGGAATTTATGGCCACCCCATTATCAATAGCAAAATAGATCTTTAACACATCATATTCATCATCAGCAACGACACCAAATTTTCTTTGTAAACAAATGGGTATTCATTGAAGTATCGATGTGAAAAATTGAAAGTAAAGCATACCGAGCGATTTCACGGCCAATACCACTGGTAGAATCAGTGACGATGCAAGTAAGGTCATTAATAGGAGGGAGAGGCATAGGGTTGAGCAAGTGACTAGCTAATATTCTTTGGAAAAGCATCTCGTATACCAAATAGAACCAGCCACGTAGCCATTCCATCCATCCTAATGCTTCTTTCTTTGGTGGCTGAAACTTGATCGAGAAAGGTGAGATGGCCGGCGATGTGGTGGAGGAGCCGAGAAACGGTGGTTCACCGGTGATGTCGGGTTATTTTGTGGGTCGGGTATTGGAGGGGTGGCTTAAATGGGAAGGTCTATTAAATTTAAATGACACGTGGCTATTTCAAATTTTTTTAAAAAAATATTAACAGGTTGGGAAAATCTAGCAAGGCACTTAACGTTTTCGAGGGTATATATGTGCCAAAAGTTGAACGGTAGGGGCATAAATGAGCCAAACTTTAAACGGAGGGTATATCTAGACATTTTCGCAAAATTCTGAGGTATATTTGATCCTTTTCTCTTAACAAAATAATATTAATCGGACCCTCTATTAGAACTCTAAAGTTAAGTGTTTAGGGTAGGAATATGGTCATGTCAGGGAGATAAGTTGTTAAAGGAACTGGAGTTTTCAAATATTATTGGAATGAATGACCCTGGAAAGTTATGATGTTGTAATTTGTATCCCTAAAACAAAGGAAATGTGTAATTTAAGATTTGCACTTCGTTTCGGCTTTTTATGACAATAATAATGTTTTCAACTTTGTTGGGCCCTTTTAATTAAAAAAAAAAAGAATTGTTGGAAAAAAGATTATTTTACACCAAGTTAATAAATGCTAGGCATATGTCATTACACCCTTTTTTATTTAATCATGATATAAATAATATCGTTTTTTTTTATGATTGTTGAGGTTAAGGTTTTTGAATTGGTTTATAATTATAAGTCGTACTCGAAAAATGTTGTAATGGCATTTGAGAAAAGCCAATTGCAAGTCACATCCCACAAAGACGAGTCACATTTTGCAAGCATGAGGTATAAGTCGGTATTCAACAAACGCGAGTTGTTATTGCATTGGACAAACACGGTTCCTAAGTGGCATTCCTCAAATGCAATGAAGAGTTAGCACTACCCTGCTTCCATCCTGTATCTCACCTCAAATTCCTATGTCGACATTGTCATATCACTAACAATCTAATTAATCATAGTTTCCTTATTCAGAAGGCAGTTTTTTTTTTTTTCATTATATAGGGGCAGGGAAAGGAAAAATGTGAGAAGGCTTATTTGCCTTCTCGTCCAGCCTGAAATCGGCTAGATGGGCTTTTACTTTTGTTTACTCGGATTGTGTCACTGGCACTTATGCCCCTTTTTTGTGTTGGTCTTTTAAGTTTTGCCGCTCATAACAATTCTTTTTTTGGCTGGGCATAAGTTTATATTTCTCATCTACATCAACAAGTTATGCTTTGCGCCCTTAAAAAAAAAAATACCCCGCTAGAATAAGTTCGATTTTGAAGAGCAAAAATTAAAGACCAACCCATTTGAAGGGCAAAAATTAAAGGAAATTATAAAAATCATACATCCCAACATAAAAATATCACGTCACGTAGCTCAATATATAATATTATACTACATTATATCTGGAAAAAAACATTATACATAATGTATCAACCTTGAATAAAACTGTATAATATTGCATACAAGTTGTTTATACATAAATATGGACTACGCCAAGTAACTAACTTAGAATATAGTCTAAGTGGCGTAAATATTTTCTCCCAGTAGACATAGAGCGTAATTTTTCCTGTAGACACGTAATTTTGACCTTTCCGGTGTGTTTCACCTTATAGTTTTTAAATGTTTCTTTTAATTTTAATTTTAATGTATCGATTTTATTCTATTTTTATTTACTAGGCTTATTTGCGAAAATAAAAAAGAACAAAAATATTTGCTATTTCTAGAGTACAAGTCGGGGGTTTCAAAAGAATGAAAATTACAAAAAAAAAATATGTTTTTTTAGAATTTAATTTTGTTTAGCTAGTTATTTTCTATTAGATAATATATTTTCTCTATCTAAAAATAATTATTAAGTATTTCTCATTTTACATATAAATTAAAAAATGACAAAAAAAAATGAATAAATGAAATTATATCACCTCACCGCAAAATGAGAAAGCTTCCTAATAGACCTTATCACAAAAGTGGAAGGGGGTCACCTTTTTTTTTACTTTGGGTGGGACCCTCGCCCATTTTTCATCATCATCAATATATCAGTATCATGACATAGGCAATACACAGATGGAAGAGGGGAATTTTCCAAATACATACACACAGTGACACAAAACAAGTGGGAGACTGGTGGGGAAGAAAGAGAGAGAAACGGACAGATTCAGAAGCAAAACAAGAAAAAACAAAAAAAGAAGTATCATCTTCTTCATTTTACTAATATATATAAGGGAGAACATCAAATTTTTTTAGTCCTCACGGGACGTTTTAGGTATTTTAGGTTTTTGTACTTTAAGGTTTTGTCCTATTTGATGTTGCAAATAATTTTTTCCTTTGACTATTGGACAAAGCCATTCATGTGATACTTAATGGTAAGACTTTTCAAATCTTTTCTTTTTGTGCACATGAGTTGGTTCTATTTATTTTTTCTTAACAGAGATTTGGTTATTTATTGCCTCAAATGGATTTTATGTAAACTAAGCAATATTATTCTACTATTAACAAGAGAGAAATCTATTTTTATATGAGAAGAATTACAATTTATAGTATTTTTCGTATTTGTAAGTATCTAAATTTTAATTTTAAAATATTGATATAATCTAATTAAATATTTAGCTCCGAAGATTAGTTAAATTGACTCTCAAGAAGCAAAACGTAATAAGTACTTTGAAACTAGGGGTACAGTTAGATACTTTTATATTTTTAATTATAATTTTATGTCATACTTTAAGAATTGATTGAATTTTGTGTTTATAATAACATTGCAACGTGCATATGTTGACAAACACATGTAACCAACAGAGATTTCACTTAGATAAGTTCTCAATTAAAAAACACACAAATAACTTATAATATTATTAAATTTAAAAGTTATCAAAAATTTAAATCTTAGTCCTTCCGTATCAATTGAGAAAAGATTTCAAAGTACGAAAATTAAACAATCTAATTTTACGTGTGCACTCTTTTAACATAAATTTTATCTAATAAATGACTACATTGAAAGATGAACTATAAAGTACTCCCTCCGAATAAAAAAGAGTGTCCACTTAGCCTTTTTTCTTGGGTAAAAAAAAGTGCTCACTTCTTAAATCAAAAAAGAATTAACCTTATTTTTTCAGATTTGTCCCTATTAAGTGTTATGTGGTCAAATTTCAATACCTATTTAATTAGGGACAGTTTAGTCAAATTACCTATTTCTTTCTAGGAATTAGTATTTTCTTAAGGGGTGTACAAATGGCTAAGTGGACATTCTTATTGTGCCTAGACAAAATCCTTCTCACAACCACCAACAAAAGACTTTAAACGAAAAAAAAAAAAATCACATATATACCCCCAAAAAATACACACGATTATATCGTACTGGAGAAATCAACAAGAAAGACCATTCACATGTATGCGAAAGTACAAACCAATTTTTCACGGAAACTACCAACCAATTCAACCTGCTTTCAAGAATTTGTACAACATACACGTACCTATATATATGTACATTATATTTATATTAATTCCTTTTTGAACGAATATAAATACGTAAAACGTTTGTTGCAATCGAGTGCATGCATGTTATGCAGTGCAATTATTTGCTCCTTGTATATATATGAGAAAGGTTAAATACATAATTAAGTTAGTCTCATAATTTGTTCGGAATAACTACTTATACACTTAAATTCTACGGGCGGTCCTTTACCTCTGAATTAAAACCCACTTGAAATGTCCTAATTGGATGTATAGCTGTTCGGTGAAACTATTAAATCTGTTGAATTTGAAAAATATTTCTCCAAAAAATACTCTTAGAGAGTAGGTGTTAGTGTTGGGTTAATCAATTTGACAAATTCTTTTTATTAATATTATAGAGCAGCAACTTGTGTTCGCCAAGGTCAAATCCATAGTTTTAAGTTTATGGATTTTGGACCATGATCTTTTTGTTTATTGGGTTTTGTATAAATTGTTTATACAAATTAAGTGAATTTTTTAGTACAAATACAATGTCCGGACCAAAGCTCTTGGGTTTTGTCGAACCTACAATCTCTATTGTGGCTTCACTAGTGGTCTATGTTTCAAAAGTGCTTATAGATTAAAAAAAAAACCTATTTTTTAAGCTTCCCCTACCAATCAAAAATGCGTATTTTTTTCCTATAAAATTGATCAAACACCTCAAATTTCTAAAATAAACATTTTTTCAAAAGAAAATCATTATTGACTTTTAAGAAGCTTGGTCAAACAGGTTATTATCCTAACTTTGTATATGCAGCAACAGGTACATTCTTTTTCACCCTTTTCCTTTTTTTTTTCCTAGACAAAATCCTTCTCATAACCCCCAAATATGAATTTTAAAAAATAGCAAAATACATATATACCCCAAAAGTACACATATTATTACTACTTAATATAAGTGAGAACAACAAAAAGTTGTCGTCCTCACAGGGGCACTAATGGAATTTCAGTCCGCTACCACGTGGCGTTGCACCCACGATGTGGGATTTCACTGGGTTGTTGTTGTTGTTGTTGTTGTACCACGTGGCGTTGCAATTGTCTTTTTTCATATTCCCATTTTCGTACTGCTGCAATTGACTTTTCATATTCCCATCTTTTGCACTTATTATATTCATTTTTTCTTAAGATCACTACCTGCCTTTATTATTTTTCCTTCCAATTGAAGCATTTATTGGGGGTGTGTTTGTATGGAGAGAGTATTTTTCATAAAATGTTTTTCAACTTTTTCATATTTGATTGATTAAAAATTTTAAAAAGCATTTTTTCAAGGAAATAAGATCCTTATCCTAATGAGAATAGAGAAAACAAATTTCATAAATGACATTTTAAGTTTATTACTTATCGCTTCCACACCTATCAATGCCCCTAATCTTACCCCTTGACCACTCCAACCCCGACCCCCAATCTCCACCCACCTCCATAATATTTTTCTATATTATATATAAATATTTTTGGACAATACTTTTTGTTTTCTTACCAAGCACTGGAAAATAATAAGAATATCACTTATTTCCTAAGAAAACATTTTCTAGAAAAATATTTTATATGGAAAACATTTTTCTTCATGCCAAACACACCCTAGGTCTTACTTTACATTTAAATATGTCCCACGTCATATGTTCCTCCCGTATGCTTCTCTCTCTTTGTTTTAAACCTCCGAACACCTACTTTCTTATTGAGCTCATATGTGCTTAGATTTAACTTAGATTCACTTTCAAATATAGTTTTAGAGATCTTTAACTTTATTAGCATACTTGAATTATTATTTAGTAATATCTTTATATGTTTGTTAAATGAATTTGTGTAAGGACTCTAAACTAACGCTATGAAAATTATGTACAAATTTAAAGTTAATGAAAAATTTACTATAAAGTTTAGATCGAGGATTCTAGAAGACAAAAATATGAGTATTTATTAATGCATGTGAAATAAACATTATTAAAATCTTAAATGAGTTCAAAATAAGCATAATTGAGTTTGAAGTAAATAATTCAATCAACAGTGAAAATTAAAATGTTAAAGGAGTAAAAAGAAATTATGTTTTTATATATTAAAAATATACTTATTGAAATGTAGTTATTATGTGTGATTGTTGCTTTATGTGTTTTTGAAATATTTATCTCATTCGCCATTAATCTCTTGATGCGTATTAATTTATGTTTCTTTTAACGAAAACCAAAATCTACTCTTTTATAGATTTAATAAAAAATAAGTGATACAAAATATCTAAAATCACTAAATTAAGATATTTTTTTCATGGATAAGATAGTATCACAATTTTGGTCTTGGGTTTTCTTTTGCGTGCACGAGCCATTTTCTTATAAATTTTTTTCTTTCTAGAATATGTATTAAATCTTGTTTTGTCTATGAAAGAGGTTGGTGCAATGACTTTTAGTAGATTCACCTAAAGAGCACAAAATATGTTTAAAAC
The DNA here is from genome assembly GCF_019175385.1 of Lycium barbarum. NCBI lineage: Eukaryota > Viridiplantae > Streptophyta > Magnoliopsida > Solanales > Solanaceae > Lycium > Lycium barbarum. The sequence goes on from NC_083344.1 coordinate 131,994,914, forward strand.
TTAATAAATTGGCATATTTTGAATAAAAAAGCTCAAGAATCTTTAATTTAAAAAAAATCAATTACATTGGGGAATGCAGAAGAGGAAAAAGGAGAGGTGGTTAAAGCCCATCCTAAATTTTAGTATATTTATATTTATATGAAGTTACATATCATATGTGTTGAATAAAATACAGTCCTCATGTAATTAGTTCTTTTTCTAATTTATTTTTCTTATCTGAATGGATTTTTTTATGAACAATTTTACTTGATGTCGCCTTTAAAGTATCTATGATACATTATAAGTATTAAAAGTGTAAATTATTAAATGATGTCATATGGTATTAATAGAGTTAGCATTATCAGTCAAGATCGAGTTGTCTCTTTAAAATTTCTTGTTTGGCTAGCTACGAATTGATTCTTTTAAACATAAAGTATATATGAAATAACTAAATTTATTCTTTAGGTTCATTTTAATAAATTTTAGGTTTTTTCTTGAATTTGGTCCAAAGTTAAGCTTAAATAACCATATCTAATAGCATATACACTTGATACATAAATAATGAGTGAAAAGTTAATGATATCAAAAGAAATCTATTTCTCTATTATAACTAGAAATCATATGCTCACAATTTCATAAAAGTATCGAATTGCAATCTCATCTTTTATCGTAGTAGTTTATACAATATCAAGTCACCTGTATTCTATCCAGTTATTTGACTAAGAAATTTTAATAATTATAAAAATTTATCAACAAGCCATGATCAACGGGCAACTACATTAGATTAATTTTGTTATAGAAAAAGATGACATAAATTATATTGCTTATTTAATATAATTAAACTTACTATTTTTACATCTTAAGTTTGTGCCCGGGCTTAGCACGGGCTTGCTTCAACTAGTCTACTATATATAAGAGCAAACTTAGGGACTTTTGTAGTCCTCACAAGAATTTTCAAAATTTTTTAGAAAATTTTAATAATTACTTTTAGGTCATAATGTTATTTATTTAAGTTAATTTTTTTATTTTTTTATTTTTAAGGTCTACTTTTCAAAAGCTATCGAACCTCCTACCTCATTTTTCATGTTCTTTGGTTTTCTGTTTGCTGTTCCATATCCGCATTTGAGCCCAATTAATCCAGATAATTCGCACTGTATTGCGCCTATTCGGGGGAAGCGCTCCCTCCAAAGATTTTTTCCATATCCATGTTCGAACCCCTAATCCCTAATTAAGGGAGGAGCAGCTTCATCCACTGCACAAATTAAATTATGTATTTGTCTTAAAAGTTCATTAACTATGTATAGATTATTTATTTAGAACTAAATAACTTCAGAAAATTAGGATACATAACTTATAAATGTCAAATTCTGGCTCCACATTTGATTTGAAGTAAATAATTTCATCAAAATGGAAGTTAAAATATTAAAGGAGTGAAATGAAAATTTTGCTTTCATATATTGAAAATATATACTTATATGAAATTTAATTATTACCAACGTAATTAACCACTCGTGGGAGTACAATGTGTATATGATTGTTGTACACTTGCACTAACACAAATTATATTTCTTTAATTAAAATATCTACTTTTATATCTTGAGTTTGAATCCTTCTATGCACGGACCTCACATAATTAGTTTTTTTAATAACCCATTAAACCCGCCGAAAACCACCCTTAACCCATCTCGCCAACACCAATGATAACTATTTTAAGGTGACTTGGCACGCCAAAACCTATTGTCAAGTGGCGACTCTTGTTATTTCTGAAATAATCCCTTTTGAAATACATTTTGGTCACTTTCGATTTGAATACCCTTTTCAACTTAATATAAATAAATCACTTTTTGTGAGAAAAAATGGGTGTGACATTTCCAAAAAATTAAAGATCAGTGATTCGAAGGGACTTCGTGCAATTTCTTCATTATTTTCAACTTTTGGGTCATAAAGCTCAAAACCCAGGCCCAATATCCATTTCAGGCCCAATCTCAAATCATCTTGTATAGTAACGACGTTTCTTTTTCTTCTCGCTCGATTGACATATCAGCTGAAATCACACGAAAGAGCTGTATCAACACATACTGTATCAGCATCGATAACTACACTTCCTAAATACAATAGTACGTTTCGCAAATGCAATATAAATATTTGCCACGTCGAGTAATTTTTCCTATTTTCAAGTTTCGGGACATAAAGCTCAAAACCCAGGCCCAATATCTGTTTCAGGCCCAATCTCAAATCATCTTATATCGTACCCATGTTCAAAGAAAACAACAATAGCTGAAAGGTTGCTCAATTCAACATGGGAACACGAGAGGTGTATGAAGAAAAGCTGAAGAGAGGAAATCTGGATTATGACCCTACAATCAAACCTGGTCTTGGTTCTGCTAGATGCCCTCGTTGTCTTTCTCTCTTGAACTCCAATTCTGTATGTTCTACTACTCCTCCTTCTGTATTTGTTGTTAATTGTGTTTACATCTTGCCTATTACATGTTTGATGAAATGCCATACTGGTAATATGAGCTGTTCATTGTTCTGTATTTGTAGACATACTTATGAGAGCTTTAGGTGTCGTAAGTTTAGGATTACTCAGGTTCTCTTCTGGGCCAGCCTGGATAGATACCCATTTAAGTAACTCGCTGGGTAGCTGAGACTCAGAGAAAGCATTTACCTAGCTAGTAATTTGAGCTGTTTCGTTCTTCTGTATTTGTTAATTGTGCATACAACTTGCCTATTACATGTTTGATGAAATGTCTAGCTAGTAATTTGAGCTGTTCGTTCTTCTGTACTTGTTAATTGTGTATACATCTCGCCTATAACATGTTTGATGAAATGCCTGACTAGTAATTTGAGCTGTTTCGTTCTTCTGTATTTGTTAATTGTGCATACAACTTGCCTATTACATGTTTGATGAAATGCCTAGCTAGGAATTTGAGCTGTTCGTTCTTCTGTACTTGTTAATTGTGCATACATCTTGCCTATAACATGTTTGATAAAATGCCTGACTGGTAATTTGAGCTGTTTCGTTCTTCTGTATTTTGTTAATTGTGTATACAAGTTGCATATTAAATGTTTGATGAAATGCCTAGCTAGTAATTTGAGCCTATAACATGTTTGATGAAATGCCTGACTAGTAATTTGAGCTGTTTCGTTCTTCTGTATTTTGTTAGTTGTGTATACAACTTGCATATTAAATGTTTGATGAAATGCCTAGCTAGTAATTTGAGCTGTTTCGTTCTTCTGTATTTGTTAATTGTGTATGCATCTCGCCTATAACATGTTTGATGAAATGCCTGACTGGTAATTTGAGCTGTTTTGTTCTTCTGTATTTGTTTATTGTGCATACAACTTGCCTATTACATGTTTGATGAAATGCCTAGCTAGGAATTTGAGCTGTTCATTCTTCTGTACTTGTTAATCGTGTATACATCTTGCCTATAACATGTTTGATGAAATGCCTGACTGGTAATTTGAGCGGTTTCGTTCTTCTGTATTTTGTTAATTGTGTATACAACTTGCATATTAAATGTTTGATGAAATGCCTAGCTAGTAATTTGAGCTGTTTCGTTCTTCTGTTTTTGTTAATTGTGTATGCATCTCGCCTATAACATGTTTGATGAAATGCCTGACTGGTAATTTGAGCTCTTTCGTTCTTCTGTATTTTGTTAATTGTGTATACAACTTGCATATTACATGTTCGATGAAATGCTTGACTGAAAGTTTGAGCTGTTTCTGTTTGATTTGGTTGCAGAAAAGTGGAGAATGGGGGATTACTCCTGTTCTGCATGATTTCACGGCTGTGGTAAATATGCTAATCCCTCTGTCCATTTTTACTTGTCTTGTATACTCCGTCGTTCACTTTTACTTGTCCAGTATTCTAAAAATAGATTTTCACTTTTACTTTGTCACTTTTAGCATATCAAGAGAAGACAATTTCTTTTTTCCTGTTTTACCCATATCATTAATTACTCATTTCAAATCATTTTTTAAGTCCAATAAATTTATACATTAATTAACATGGGCATCATGGTAAATTATGCATTTCATTTATTATTTCTTAAGGGGTGTGCAAAGTGCATAGCGGACAAGTAAAAGTGAACGGAGGGAGTATTAAAAATAGTTGTCCATTTTTACTTGTCCAGTTTGAAAAACCAAGAAATTATCTACCATTTTGTTCCAATTCTACCCATATTATTGATAAATCAAACATTCTTTAAAAGTTATACAACTACTAACAATTCCTTGCACAACTTTTAAATTTATATTTGATTGATTTCAACCATTAGATGACTTAGTAATAATTAGGGGTGATATAGTAAAGTTGTCATTTTATTTATGGCTCCTTAAGGGTTGTGCCAAGTTAATATAGGACGAGTAAAAATGGACGGAGGGAGTATGTCTTTTAGAAGGATCAATGGTGGGATTTGAACTACAAAATCAAACTATCTAAGCTTTTCTTATAATTAATATTTACGTAAGTATTACAAGTCACAGATTTTAGGGGTGAATAAAATGTTCCCTTATTTGCCAAAAAAAAAAGTCACAAGTTTTAGGATTAGATGGTGTTGGGTGTGTGAATGAAGTCCCATATTGGTAGCTGAAAAGAAAAGTGAGCTACTTGTAAGCGGCGGTGGATCCAAAGGTTAATTTACGGGTTCACATGAACCCAATAGCTTTTTCTCATACTTTGTATATATATTAAATACATAATTTGAATCCAGTTAATAGTGTAAATTAATTTGAGTTATTGGAGAAACCCATAAACTTTAAATCCTGGATCTGCCTCTGCTTATAAGGTGTTGGATAGTCTTAATGGTGTGAGTCCTTTAGGGAAAACCGTACTGGCTTGGCCCAAGACGGACAATATCACACCATGCCAAGAGCATCTTTGGGTTGTTTTAGCCCAACAACTAGTATAAGAGCCAATGGTTTGGCTGGACGAGTATGGAAATGTAGGATCCGGCTCCAAATTAGGGCTTGAATGGTGATGGGTCATGTAGAACTTAGTTCAAGGGGAAATTGTTGGGTGTGTGTGAATAAAGTCCACATTGGTAGTGAAAATAAATAAATTAAGCTACTTATAAGGTGTTGGATACTCTCAATAAGGTGAGCCCTTTTGGGAAACCGTGCAAGTTTGGCTCAAAGCGGACAATATCACAATATGTTAAGAGTATTTTTGAGCTGTTTTAGCCAAACAAATGGATATTTCAAAATGTATGGAAAAAATTGTAGTCAAAGAAAGAATGTTTTTTTTTTTTATAACCGTGGTGTCCGAGCCAGCTTGCGCGCAGCTTGACTAATTCCAAAAAATGTTTTTGACTCTCAAAATGGTAATTACGTTATATAAAATGAAATAGAGGAGAATGTTTACGCTTGAATGTTTTTTTTTATTAGTTTTGGGTGGATTCCTTAGGTATTTGTGGAAAGTGGTTGAGGAAGAGCTCTTAATGTTATATGAATGTTTTGTATACTTCAAAAACTTCAAAGATTTGTTTCATTGTAATTTGGAATTGAGTTGAACTGAGTTCAGTGCAGATTAAAGTTCTATTGTAACCTCTGAAAGTGTTTCATTTTGGAACGTTTCCACCTGAAAATCTGAATGAAGTAGCTGAAATATTTAACCCTCGTTTTACTATTTTTTTTTTTTTTTAAATTTTTTTATAACCAGTTGGACAAGGCTACTAAGCCCATGGTGAATAGAGTTCTAACGCAATCATAATATGAAGATGTATTACCAGCTAATTAAAGTGATATTCTTTACCTTTGTATAGGCTGGCTCTGGAATGGGTGGACTGCTCAGTGCAATTTATGGTTTGAATACAGGCATGATTAATTAATTATCTCTTTTGTGCTTATCTTGTTATCTTTATTTTATTCCTCAACTTATTAAATCACGGTTGAAATCTTAAACTAAATGCTCCTTCTCTTTTATCTTATGAAATCATAGCTGAAGTCTTAACAGTAGTACTTTTCAGGAATTCCTTTCGTCCAGAGACATGTGAAGGGTCCAAAATGGCTTCCATTTGTTATAGGGGTAGGCACTTACACCACTTTTCTGTTCCTTAACTCTTCTATTCCTCTCTCCCTCCTATTCATTGTATTCTTGACTTTTTGTGCTACACTCAATATATCTATAGTTGACTATAATGTACGTGCTACCTAAAGCTCCCTTCCTCTCACATTTTCTGTTCACCTTCCCTTTGTTTTGTTCTTGCAGCTTCCTCCACTTCTCATGTTCTCTGCAGCTAGTGCGGCATTTGGAGGTGATTCTCTGAAGTTCTTATTTCGTTTCTATGCTTCATTCTTTCAATTTCGCATGTATTATTCTATTATGATAAAGTTGCCATGACACTCAGCAGATTTACTTTTTTTTTCTTTTCCTGATAAGTAACCCTCAGCGGCAATATTTCCTTATGCACTGTTGCTTAAAAGTTGGTAATTTGAAGGTTAATGTCAATCATGACTTGCTAGGATATATACTGGGCATCTCTGCTTTAGATTTCTTTTCTCTATCTTAAATAATTGGATTATCACTTTATCCCAATCTGCCCTTTTATGTAATATATAATTGTTAGTGATATTATGACTCCCTGCTTATGTACTTCTAAAATGAACATTGTTCAAATTTATCCTGTAAGAAATAAGAATTTTATAAAACGCTAAAGGAATGCTGCAATCGAGAAGACATACCCTGATCTGTTTCTTGCTATACTTAGAGTAGAACCGCTTTGATTCATTAAACTTGACGACAACTGTTTTCTCTCCTGTTCAACTTTACTCCAGTTACTTCTTTGATGGAAATAACATACTTTTGGTTAGAGAAATGACCAGTTCTCTAAAAGTCTTGTATTTCTCATGTTCCATCAAGTGAGAAGTTAACTGTCACTTATATCAGAAATAACCCCTCTAATGTTGATCTAGCATACTTTTAGGAGTAACTTAATCAACCAAATAAGGTAATTGCGGTCCCAATAATATGTGGGCTCAGCGGGTGCATTTTATTTTTTAATAGGTAGTATTAGTGGTGACTGATGTCTAAACCAGCACTAAGGAAGTGCTATGATTACATCCATAAGATTGCAAGTGAAAAGAAAAAATGTACCCAGAGTCCCAGATTGCCTATAAAAAAGATTTTTTGAATTGTATAAGTGTTTCAGCATCATTTACCAATTCCAACTTATACCAACAAGATAACACCAAAATACAACATCAGATCTAGCTTTCAGTAAAGATATTTTTCGACCCTTGAAACACCTTCGACATCTTTCTTTCCAAATACACCACCATATGCAGGCTGGCATGTTGTTCCGTATCTTCTTTAAGTTCTTAATTAGTCCCCTCCTGTTCCAGCTCAAAAGAAATTAGCAGTTCTTGGCGTTACCGATTTCACACCCAAAAATTGATTAGCATCTACCACACCTGTAAGGTGGCAGCACAACGTCGAAAAAGTTGGTTGTTGGATTCAGTTTCTTCCCCACACAAAAGAACATCTATTGACTAAATGTATGCCACTTCTCTATGGATTGTCTTGAGTCAAGAAAGCTTCTTTGGTTACCAGCCACGCAAAACACATAACTTCGACTGGAGCTTTAGTTTATCCATATCTGCTTCCAAAGTCCAAGACTATTCTGATTAGTTATCCTTATCTATAACTTTTTTTGTTTTTTCTGACAAGGGAACCCGCAGCCGCTACCCTTCGGTGCGCCCACTCCTGTGCAATAGCCCGTAAACCACACAGGAGAGATAACTTGCACTAGGCAAGCCCCATGAGACGAGCTCGACCCAAAAGGCAAATCCCCTGCTGTTGTAGGTAGGGGGTTTCGAACCTGAGACCTCCATTATGGAAGCCCCATGCTCAACCAACTGAGCCACCCTTGCGGGTTATCCTTATCCATAACTTTGACAAAGCGCATTCTATTTTTGCCTTCAACAATTGCTTTGTATTAGGAATCTTGTATGTCGATTAGACAAGTTTTTTTTAATGAGAAGGCTGCCTATGATAAGACTTTGGTAGGTTTTCCTGTGAGATTTAAGATTGGTAAAATGATCCAGGTTTCACATTGGACCAGCAAAAGGATTTGAACATAATAATCCTTCAGTAACAAATACTTTGCCTATTCTTTTGATTGGCCCTTCCTACTAACTCACAAGCTACCATCAGTAAAGTTTTTGGGTTATGAAAGAAAAAGCAAGCAGACAGACAAACTAACATGGTTTTAAAACATAGTTTGTGTACAAGCCTCAACTGGAAATAGTTCTTGGAGAGAATAAAAGGCTACATCGCACCTGTAAGTTCTGTGGTCAAGTGGTTGACAAGTTCACTCTTAAACCATGTGAACTAGGTAACCACAAAAACTACGATCTATGCAAACAATAAATTGAAGCACCATTTCCTTCCTTACAAGTCTACAGCTCAAAGGAAAAGTGAACTAATACACAAAATTTATGTCTTCCTACAGTTCAGCTACCCTTATTTTTCTTTTTGATAAGAAAATTGCACATGTTTAGGTACCCTTATTTTGTTGAATCTATTCCATTACTCGAACTTGTTAGCTCCAGATCATAGTTGAGCAAGCTTTCTGTTATGCTAAGGTTAATAATCTTCTTCAAGATATGTGCATCTTCTTGGCACAATAAGAATTGTTGAGCACTTAAGTAAAAAAGGCGTGGTCAGTGAACAGTAGTGTCATGCCAGGCACAGTCAAGGACCCGAAGATTCAAAAAATTTAAATTTAGGGAATTGTAGACATATCTGAGTCTCTGCCATCTAGTAAACTCAGTTTTTTAGTTATCGCTTTGTCCTATTTTTATTTCCTTAATTTGTCGTGGCACCAAGTTTAAACATATTATTATAATCAGGGGACTTGTCTCAAGGAAAAGGTGGAGGTTACTTTTTGGCAAGTTTTATAAGTATATCTTCCCTTTATTCATCAGACTAGAAATTCGTAACACAGTGGGCTCTGTATAATATTTACAGTAGTATAATAATTTGTATGAATAGTTCGTGGGAAGTGCCATTGAAAGGGAAAAAAAAAAGTAGTTCATTTTTACATTCAGTGCAAAGTACTTAAATGACAATAATCAAAAATCTTTTTCCATATTATTATCTTATTTATTAATTTTTCATGTGTAAACGACAAGATTTATGGGTAAATTTTGCATTTCAGGATATGCACTTCCAAGGTTTACTCAACTTACGGTGACTTCATATTACGCTGCTTCAAGTGCATCACATTACGGAATATCATTGCTTACCAGACGTATTGAGGAGGCTCATACTTCTGGTGTTCAACGTGAAAGACTCAGCTGATTGACTCGAGGTGCACAGAATCAAAGCCAAACTTTACTTCAAATTTTGCAATGAATTATTAGCTGGAGCAATTGTTAATTTGAAAGATGTTCGGTGCTTGGGTGACTTCTTTTTTACATCTTTTTGATCAAATATATAGTTTTTACTTTGTAATAATAGGATAATTTGTGCCTAGGAATGTCTGAACTCGGAAGAAAACACTTGTGCTTCAGTTGTTAACTGCTAAAGGAATATTTGATGCTGACTACTTGTTACTTAGCCAAAACGGCATAGTTATGGGATCTTGTATGTAAGTGCTTTGTATTAGAATAAAACACCTTGTCATTGGTTGTAGATTTTGCATCCTCATTGGTGTTTAAGTGAGCTAACAGAGACAAAAGAGCCCTTTCTTCCTGTTATTATTCGAGTACTCTGATTCACGTTAAAAACTCATGTTCTACTTTCACATTATTACGCTACTTTCAAAAGTTGTAATTTTGGTTGCATGTTGAATTTCATCACAGCGACGATGTTCATCAGCTTGTTACAGAATATACCGTAATCTTTTTCTTGCTATCATTATATTGTTGTTCTCTGCTGAATTTTTAGTTGTTTGTATGATGTCTATTCATTAGCTTATAGTATAAGGTTGCAGTTCTCCGACATTATATGACGGGCTTTAGTCGAGTAGTCATTTTGGTTTCTCCCCTCTCGCTTTTCCTCACCCTCCCCAACCCCTCACCCCCCCCCCCCCCCCCCTGGGCGAAAAGAGTGGCCATGTCCAATGGTCACGACATCCCTAGTCTCTGTACTGTGGTGGCATTTGAGAATTGCCCTTTATCAACCCATTTGGTGATGCACATAGCTTTATTTCCAACTATATTATGTAGTTAAGAGGACTTGTACAGTTCTACTTGCATATCAGTTTAGTAATAACGAGCGGCAATAGGAGCTGTGACTTTCTCCTTTTAGGTTTGATGTGTTCATCTTTAAGATTTTTAGCACTAAACTCATTGTACCCTTGAAACTATGGGTTCGAAATTTAAACTTTAGCGGTTTTTCACGTCTATATCTGGGTTCATTTGAACTCATTGAGTAAAGGCTACATCCAACTCTGTTTATAGGGAAGGTAGAAGTTAAATGAGCCTCAGGACTTTGGTAAGGAAGGCCCCTCCCCCAGGGCATTGTAATTCCTATATAGTGTGTTCAGGGGCTGATGTAGAGGCCTGTTGCATATTCACGTGAGCTCAATAATTTTTTGTCTAACTATATATATATATATATAGTTGACTGTGAACCCAGTTATTATTATATCTATAAATATTTGATTGTGAACCCAGTTATTATTATATCTATAAATATTTGATTGTGAACCCAATCATTATTGTATTATTAACTTGAAGTTGCAGTAGGAACTCATAAATTTCAAATCTTGGATCGACCTCTGAGTGTGTTTGAGACTGAAGGCTTGACTTATTGTCTCAAGATGTTAGCTGAGATTAGATATTCTGACAATCGTTTTAAGAAGGATTGAAGACATATTTCCAGTCATCCTTTATTGATAATCAAATTTATGGCCTCTGAGATTGATATCTTGTTTTGTAAAGCCACTCAGATGTATAAGGTGAAGAATTTATAGAGGCAGCCCTGAAAAAGATGGTTAGGAAATGCAATTTATATTATATAAAAGCCTATATACTGAACAAATAATTTAAACATATGCAGAGGCACAAAAGTAGTAGGTACACTATTATGTGCAAAGCTCAAGCCGAGAATGATCTGTGCATGGCATGGATTTTAGTTATCCATAATGCATTAGGTCTTATGCAACAAAACTGCATTATCGTAATGAATAACAAGGGTAGTACTTTAACAATTTATGGCTAAAAGAAAGTAACACTAATCAGAGGATGAATCAAAGATTAACACTTAGAAAATTTTAAATATGAAGAAATGAACATATGAAAAAGGTAAAAGGATCTAACATCTACTATATATGCATAAAAATTAAAAGGTTAAGGGTTAAAAACACACTTTAAGTATCACATTTTTTTGAGTTTCCTACCTGAACTATTAGGTGTGATAGTTTCCTACTTAAACTATCACCAACTAATTTGCAAAACACACCTAAACTATCAGTTGTTGACTTTTTCTACCTGAACTATCACCAACTAGTTTGAAAACACACCTTATTAAAAGTGAACAACTGATTTTCAAAACTAGTTGATGATAGTTTAGGTAGGAAAAATGAACAACTGATAGCTGAGGTGTGTTTTGCAAAATAATTATGATAGTTTAGGTACGAAACTCTCACACCTAGTAGTTCAGGAAGGAAACTCAAAAAAGGTGATACTTAAAGTGTGTTTTTACCATTATCTCAAAATTAAACCATTTGGATCCTCTTTAGCAAGGGGACACTCTTGGAACTTTCTAACATTCCTGCTGTTCTCTACAAAGTTTTGTCTTGTGGTCCTAATAATGTACCTTATTTTAAGTCTATATCGTCTTTTTTACATGCATTTCATCTTTCCTCTTGTTTCTAATTAATGTCTCATATATCCTACCATTTTACTACATTTACTTGTGGACCATTTGGATAGTGGGGAGATGTTTGCTGTAAGATTCATACGTTTTTTTCTTGGTATGTTGGAAAATGCTGAACTAATTTAGTATTTTTTTATAAGCTACATGACTTAGATTATCAAGGTGAATAAACTCAATTTCCTTGGGCGCATCTTTACGAATGAACAAATCTTTTTCATGTTTGTGGCATTTGTTCGTCAAAAAATCTGCACATTTGTTTGTCTCCCGCCAAATTTTACCATTTTAGATCGGATGTGTGAAGAGAGGTAAAAATCCTCGATCATACTTTTACTTTGCATTGTATTTAAGTGACACTGTTGTAAAAGTAAAAAAGTCAGTAAAAAGTTAATACATATAAGGAAGTGGTGGTACAAAATAAGCTAAATAGTCAGTCCAAAGCATTTATCCAAAAGGCAGTTGAGATGGTGGCTAAGTGAAGTGTCTTTACATTTCGTGTATGTTCAAGTATTTATTATGTGACAGAGCATGTATCATATCCTCAACTAAACTATCAGTTTCAAGAAATGCTCACCAAATTTTTCATCCTCCTTCTTGCCTTATTCATACCTCAAATTAAGCAGAAGGCTCCAAAGTAGCCTAACTAGGTTCCTTTCCTACCTAATATAGAAACAGCAATCTATAAGGACTATTGTCAGAAAGAAACAAAATTTTAAGACCCTATCAAAAGAGAAATCAGTCGCTTTCATTATATTGTACTCCCCGTTTCATTCATTTTTTTTGCACGGATTACCCTGGTCTTTAATTTTTTTCCTTCGCTTAAAAAAGTGATCGAAAATGCCTTAAAGTTCTGGGTTCGAAGCTCAGTCGAAAAAAAAAATATCGCAGGGCAAGACTTTGCGAAAATTTTCCTTAAGGTAGAATCTGCCTTAAGGCAGAATTTGCCTTGCGAAATTTTTCAAGATAGATTTTTTTTTCGCTCCGCTGAAATTTTACAAGATAGATTTTTTTCCAAGTAATTTTTGCCTGACTAGGCCTAATTTTGCTACGAAATTCTGCCTTGTGATTTTTTTTTGACTGAGCTGGAATTCGAACCCAGAACCTCGGGGTAGTTTAGGCGAAAGGGCAAAAATTAAAGACCCGCAATTTGAGGGGAGAAAATTTAAGACCACCCCCGAATAAGGGCAATCGTGCAAATTGTCCCGTTTCATTTTACTTGGCCTATATTGATTTGACACATCCCTTAAGAAAACTTGTATTAGGGGTGTATATTACTAAATTAAAACCTTTATTAATGCTGCTTTGGAACTCTAAATTTTACTACTAAAACTTTATGTAGTTATTTAACTCCATTTCTAAATAAAAGGTGTTTTAGGCTTTTCATTTTGTTTCAAAATAAGTGATGCTTTCGGATTTTAAGAAAAAATTGATCTTATTCTTCCAAAATTACCTTTATTTACATAATTGAGAAATATTAAATAGCTTTTCTAGGAAAGAAGTAACTTGGAAAAAGGTAAAGTTTGATTAGGGGTAAGTTTGTAAAAACACTCTTAATTCTAGGAGTGAGTAATTTCTTAATAGGTGTACATAAGCTAAAAATACCACTTGTTATGAAGCGGAGGGAGTACAGTCAAACCTCTCTATAGCAACATCGTTAGGTTCGAAATTTTTCAGCTGTTATAGAGGATGACCGTTATACACCTATAACGGCATTGACAATTAAATAATATTTCGCTGTTATAGGCAAAAAAGATGCATAAAATCTAATTCATTTTTAATTGTCAAATTCTAAGCTTAATCACTCTTTGTATAATGAAGGAAAATCATTTAACGATGAAAATATATATATTCATATAATATTTTTTATTGTAATAATTTATTAAATGATCAAATATTTGGTCAAACTCTCTACACTTATTATTGGTAATCATAGATGTCACACCCCATTTTAACCCGGAGAGTTAAAGTAGAAGTATGACGTATTGGAGATTCCTGTTTTTGTGTTTGTTGTTAAGGAGTCGCCACCTAATTATTTACGGTGAATTAGGACACCTAAAGTTCATTAAAGTTGTGTCTAAAGTTAACTCTGTTAAAATCTGCGAAACTTAAGATTCTAGGTAAGGGTTCAATTAGTCTAAAGGGAAGGTATTAGGCATCCTTTAAGACCCATTAACAATGGTTAACCGACCGGACTTAAAATTAATTAGGCTAAATATAAATATAGTATTATAGAAAGAGGAGAGTAATTTTGTAAGTATGGCTAAAGTTATAGATAAATATGTAAGAATGCTATTTAAAATAGAACTTGTAAAATAATAATAATTTGTATAAAAGAGTACTTTTAACGCTATTTTGAAAAATACGATTTATAAATGTTGTTAAGTTTTAGACGATAGTATAATAGTATTGTTTAAAAGTAATACTTATACGAAAACATAATAATTTACATAAAATAAGATTTTTAGAAAAATAATAGTTGCAAAAAGAATTTAGTTCAAAAAATGGACATGTAATATTTATATTGGAAGGAAATGACTAAAATTTTAAAAGTTATTTAATAAAATTTTAAAAGTTGTTCTAGATAAATACGTATTTCAATATGTATTTTTGAGTGTTGCAAAAAAGAACTTAAAAATGAAAAGGTTGTTTTGTTGAATTAGCTCGCCTTTTTTATTTCTCAAATGAGTTAGCATTAGTGTCAAAATATGTAATGTTTTAAATTTCTTAACTAAAATATGTGGTCATGTTATTTGAAATTCTATTATTCTAATAAAGTAGATATTGTAGATATTATGAATAATCTAACAAAAAAGGATGCAATCTTAAGGGATTAACCATTTGGTATTCTTTGAATTAACCACCCGTTATTCCCGAAACTTATCTATACTAATTTTCTTATAATTCATCTAAGCCAAATAGAAACAAGAGTAAGATAAAGTGTTAGTCAAAACCATACAAGTTAAGCATAAAATAAAACTAAAGCACGAAGTAAAATTAAATGGGATTAATCCATTTTTTCATGGACTGCTGCTATAGTCCATTTTGCTGGTGGGCTTTAGCCCAAATTTCATTCTTCTATTGGTGCTGCAGGCTGGACTGACACAGGAGGAGGTTTTGTTGGGCTTTCAGCCCAACGCCACACGCGGGAGGAGATAACGAGTCGTTTGGACTCGTACGCGAGATGTCATGCATAAAACGAAAAGGAAAGGATTAATACATAACCAATAAATAAGACTAAACATGTATAGTGTAAATGATTCGTGTATATATGGTGTATATTTAGGTATATCCAGTATATACATGCACACATATAATGGATAGCTACATGCTTGCGATGTAAGAGCATAAAAAAGGGACAAGCAGACACGAGATGTTTTGTAGATTCGTCTCTATATAGCTAAATCCTTTACGCAGCAGTTCAATATGGCAGAGGACATTAATTTAGTATTCCATACCATATTCACTAGGTAAAACAATCCATTAACCATTTAACAATTTTAGTTAATAGTGAACTACTTTAACGGACACATTAACAGCTTCCGAACAGACAGTAAGGATAAGGAGAACTTCAATGAGTGCAGCAGGAATCATTTCAACACACAGGACACCATGACAATACGACATAGCAGTGGGCGTATCTAAAGGGAGGCAACTGAAGAAAAAAATAATAATAATACAACAGACGAAAGCGGCGTATCACAGTTTAGTGTTCTGCAATCCGGATAATCAGTGTTTCTCCATATACACATGTTGGATCCTTTTCAGCAATTAGGCAGAATGGGGGAGCTGTCCAATACAGGCTACTAATACAGGGGCAGAAGATAGCAATTCTGGGCTAAATAAAATACTTACTAAGTGTGGCAATTCATGACTTAATGATTAAAACAGAGAACTGCTATATTTATTTGGGATGAAATACAGCAAAGGGAAGGCTATTGACATTGCCGAATACCTGGTCTGTGGATACTACTAAAGAATCATAAATTGCTAAACATATACATTTGACATTTAAGAACGACAAGGAAACTGGGACAAGCACCTATATAAACTGAACAACTATGGTCAGTACCTAATGAATTACAGACCATTACATGTTGCAAGTGTGTTTACTAGCACATAAAACTTGGCTGTTTAATAGCAGAGTGCAAGCAGATCTAAGTATACGAGAGAGATGCAGGAGGAGATGACAATGCAAGCAGATTTGTATGCATAAAGATGGCACGAGAAATGGTCCTTTCAATTAAAATTAATGAAGTGGCAATAGTATGTGGAAACATGTAGAATTCCTATGAGGCAAGCAAAGGAAGAGGCAACAAATAGTAGTGGCAGAATTTTAATTCAGCAAAAACCAAACTAACTACTGAAAACCAGCAATCCCACAGTAACATGTCAAACACAATCAACATATATTTCCTCAGAATAAACATGTGCATATTAGTACTGTTGGACATCCATTTATATTTTAGAAATGCTTCAGAACCATCGAGGCCAAAACAGACCTATACCCTGTGAGATAGACTTGACAAAATTCAACTCGTATTGTAACTTAAAATCTGGATGTACGTTAAACGGCTACCTCAAAAAAAATAATAAACCAACTCATAAGACTCCATTGCTTTACTCTCAAAACTGGTTTTCACAATTTTTGAAGCTGTGGTTAAAACTGAACGCAGAGGGGATGGTTATTAAAGAAAACATGATGACTGAGCGAAAAGGGGCTGCTGCCATCAAACAGCGACTGAAACCATATTTTTTTTTTCACCAAGCCACCACGACATTTTGGTACACTAAAAGAACCCTTGTGAGGGTATTTGGCTAAACATGTATTTAAAAATATGAAAAGATCAGAATTTAACATACAATGCTCGGGCCAGTACTGATTTAGAATTCACAAACAATCTATTGATTCATTCATGCTTTCATACATATATAAATCTTCTCCATCAATTATATCGTAACAAACAGTCCTCATGTGTTACTACCTGTTTTAATGATACACATAATATACCTGAAGTACACCTATCACGATGTGTATATCAGATGTATATCGAATGTATACCTTCTTACTTTGATAAACCACTGTATATCCGATGTATATTAGACCTTAAATAAGTTCTAAGTCCTGTAAATTTCATCTAATCATCCAAACTAACAGACATCTTTCAAATTTCATCTTAACGATCGTTATTCTATCCTAACAGCATCCAAACATCAAACAAACAACACGACGACAGCGAAATTACATAACCACTGAACATACAGCAGAGTAAACTAAAAATCTTAAACAAGCAGAAATTAAAGATCACGAGTGACAATTATATCGAAGTTTACCTGTTTTGCGCGCAATGGACTGGGATGTCGAAGCCTCGAATCTACGCTCGATTTTAAAGCAGCAGTAGAATTGAAAGAGTAAACCACCTAATATATTGAATATGTATTCCCAAATACAGTAATTGAGAATAGATTTTCCAAGAGGGGTTAAGGTTATCAAAGGGACTGAAATTTCGTATTCTTTTTGATGAGTCGAATGATAAATTAAGAATGGAGAGCAAGGACTCGGTCCCTCTACAAGCTGAAGAATCCCCTATTTTTTTCGATCTGTTCTTGTTTGTTTTTTTTGTCTCCCTTTTCTGATCTCGTCTCCCTCCTCAAAACCCTGAATCCCCCTTTTGTTGCTGTCCTTTTTTTTCCTTTTCTCTCCCCTCGTTGCTGTTGTTTCCCTCTCTTGTTGCTGTTCTGCCTCCTTCATTTTGTTGTCGTTCCTCTCCCTTTATAGGTTTTGTTTTCGTTTCTTTTTGTATTGAAAAAAAAGAGGAGCGGGAGAGAGAGACAAGTGGGGGACAGGGGTGAGTGGGGATCGGAGAAGAAGGAGGGAAAGGGGGAAGTGGTGTGCGGCGGTGAGCGGCGGAGTGGGTGAGCGGAGGAGCGGAAGAAAAGGAAAAAGGAAAGAGAGAGAGAGATGAAGGGGCGGAAATTTTAGGGTTTCCCTTAATTCGCTGAAAAAATGAATTGGACCCGGTCCATTTTGTGGACCGGGTCAAATTTTAGACTGGGTATTTAAAAGAATGGACTAGTAAATTAGACATGGACTGATCTAAAAAAATTGAGATAAAAAATATGGTCTAGTCCAAAAAATATTAGGAATTAATCGGACTTTGATTTGGGGTCCGGTAAGTCGCAATACGGACTGAGTGCAAGAAATAGTTTGGCTTCTAAATTTGAATAAGAGACACATTTTGATTAACGATTTACTAAGGGTGCCAGAATATCACCTAATGCGGAAATATGTAATTATAAAAAGATCCGGGTAAAAATTATATGATGTCGCAAATGACCGTGCAATAATATTTAATAACAAACGTTATCATTTAAATGTGCTAAATAAATGCGATGTGTGTGCGGAAGTTGCAAATTTCAATAATACTAAATAATAGTAGCGAATAAAATAACGCTGATAATAATGACTAGTAATTATTATTAATAATAATAATAATAATAATAATAATAATAATAATAATGGAAATAACAAGAATAATAATAATAATAAAGGACAATTAATAAAAAATGATAATTTAAGAATAATAATAACAATAATAATAATAATGATAATAATAAACTGCAGAAGAATAAATAAAATGTGGGTATTAATAAAAGACTAATTTTTACTTTTCTCGAAATACCAGAAGTATAAATAGGTATTTCGGAGGAGATGCGGGACAAAATTGGGTGTCAACAATAGATATTCCATTTTTATCAAGATGGTTAATTATTATATTACCATAAAAAGAAGATAGATGTTATATAAGGGGTAATTTTACAAATACTGTTATAAAGTTGGTTGTTGCTGTTATAAATGAAATGCTGTTATAGAGAAGTAAAATATAACATAAAAAATCGATTCCGAAAAAAGTTGACTATTATAAAGAGATACTATTATATGCGGATGCTATTATAGAGAGATCTGACTGTACTCAAGGGTAGTGGGAAATAGTAATAAAACTCTCTTGGTTTGCTAATAGATAAGTAAAAAGAAAAAAATATTTCTAACACAGGGACTAAGTAAATTCATCCCTAGCTGACATCATGCAGTTCTTTTTCCAAAGAAGATCTATCTTTTAGTATTTAATTGCCTTTTTGAGGTCAAATTGAGTACTAGTTACTCATCGTGATCAGTCTGATTTCGTTTAACCATATTGTATTTGAAAGAGAAAAGACATAATCCCTCAATTTGACACGAAAATTCATTTTAGTAATTAAATTTAAGTTATATTTATATACCCCCTTAATAACTTTCATTTCAATTATTTTCCACCCCAAATGCAGACGTGGCAAAAAAAAAAAAATTAAGAGAGTGAAAAACAAAAAAAGTGGACCAGCTCATATATATATATATATATATATATATATTATTATAAATTAAAAGGTTATACAATTAAAAAATAAATAAACATTATACAATTAAAAAAATAAAATAAACATTATACAATTAAAAACTAAAATAAAAATAAAAACCATCTTCTTCACAATCCCTCTCCCGCTCCACAGCCCCACCCACCATCTTCTTCCCACTCCACAGCCCCCCCCCCCCGCCACAGCCCCGCCCCCAGCTGCATCTTCTTCTTCTTCCCCACAACCCCGCTCCCACCACTTTCTTCTTCTTCACAACCCCGCAGCCCTGCCCCCACCACCTTCCTCCTTCTTCTTCACAAATCCCTCTTTCTCTCTATATTCTCATCATTCTTTTCTTTTCATTTTCACCATTTTTTGGTTTCTTGATTTTGATTTTTATTTCCTTTCAAAAATAAAGTTATGGAATAATGGTTATGGAAGAAATGAGTTTGCTAATAATAATACTAATAATGGCCAACAATAACAACCAAAACAATCAATTTGCACGAATTTAAGTGTAAGTGGGACTAATTTGAGAAGGAATTTGATGAAATTTGTTGGTGGGGAGATGATGGTGGTGGTGGTGGGTGTGGGTTAAAGATGATGGTGATTTTTTTTTTTGAAGGGAAGTTCATCCAATTTGGATTGATAATAATAATGATTTTTTTGTGCTGTGGTGGCGGCGGTGGCGGCGACGGTGGTGGCGGTAGCAGCGACGTAGTGGTTGCGAAAAGTAGGGTGAGGATGAGGAGAAAGAAGAAGAAAGAGAGAGAGAGAAAAAATAATAAAAGAAAAACAAAAAATAAAGTGTTGGTAATTTTGACATGGCAATGATGTGGCACCGACGTGGCAATGATATGACATTGACGTGGCGCGAGTGTAATACACCTCACATTGTGAGAGTGGTATTATTTTTTTAGGGTGGAAAATAATTGAAATGAAAGTTGTTAAGAGGGGTATATAAATACAATTTAAATTTAGTTGCTAAAGTGAATTTTCGTGCCAAGTTCAAGGGTTAAATGATGTCTTTTCTCTATTTGAAATTCACTGGCAACTAATTTAAATTTGCACATCATTAGATCCCATTTAAGAGGGGACTACTTCCTACCAAAAATTTCTTCATTAACTTGGAGGATTCTAACCCGTGAGGCCGTGACTTTTGGTTGAGGGTAAAAGGATCCCACATCCATCCCTTGGTTAATTGGTAGCAAACCTATCGTTGAAGCTAAAGGTTTGACAGAACCTAATAACTTTGACACGAATTCTATATTTGTGTTAAGAATTTACTTAAAATGTATAAATAAATTATCCTGAGCTCACTTGTTGTCCTGCTCTAGAATTCAAAATCGATAACTTAAAATTTTAAATCTGCCTCTAGCCTTGGCGATATCGTCTTGGATTCATAGGACGAAACGGACGCTACCTTGCCTCATAAAATTTATTCTGACCGAAGCTAAACGTTAAATTGGACATGTCTTGTACTTTGTAGTATCAGGAGATAACCTTAGGTCCGTAAGATACACTATTATAATGTGAAAGTACAAAGAAAAAAAATGCATATATTACACGTTGACGTTGAGAGTTACTTACTAGGAGTGGTAGTTTTGCCATGATATCACTTCATAATTTTAATGTAGGGTCGTCCTTCATGTGATACTATTATATGTGTTGTATCTCTCTGACAACATGCATGTAAGGCACAATCGTGTCAATTAATAACTCAGGCTGCTTGTATGCTGCCACAACGTCCAACGGACAATTGAAGCAAATCACATGTTTGATTGAATATAAAGTTTTAAAAAGAAAGGAACTTTTGAAAAAGTTTGACTATAAAAGCCTATTGTTACGAATAAAGAAATTTAAATTTAATTATTTTTAACTTTAAAAAATTTACAATTTCGGAACAGATGGAGAAGGAAATAGTGTCATATAAACTAGAACGGAGCTATCTTTGAGTTATTGAGAGAACAAACTGATGCCTTAGTTTCTTTTATTCAACATATTTCCTATAGTACTCCTTTTTACACACGGGAGTGGGAGGTATAAATAAAGGCAGATTTAAGATGAGTTCTCTGAATTCAAACTGAAATTATTACTTTTAGCTATATAAGGGCAAAGGGTCTAATTTGCCTCACGAATTATGCAAAATGGAACAGATTTGCTCTCTGTTAATAGTTGAGATCAAATATGCTTTCGCCGTTATTAGTTGGGGTCAAATTTGTCTCTGAACAGTGTGAAATGTAATAAACTTGCCCTATGTTAACAATTGAGGTCAAATATGCCCTCGTCGTTACTAGTTGGGGTCAAATTTGCCCCTAAACTATGCGAAGTGAAACAAATTTGCCCTTATTTATAAATGGTGGAAGCATATATAGCACCCGGCGATGCCACGACTCATCCAACTAAGAGCCCGTTTGGCTTAGCTTAAAAAAAGTGACTTATAAGCTAGTTTGACCAAAAAATAACTTATAAGCCAAAAAAAATAAGTTGGGCTAAGCACTTTTTTAGCTTACAAGTTGGTTTGCTAAACACATAAAAAACCAAAAAACAGCTTATAAGCTGGTTTGAGCACTTATAAGTCAATCCAAACAAACTCTAATATGATAATACTCATTTTGAACACATCGACTCTAGATTCTGAATTCGTAAGTCCTTGGCCATAAAGTAGTGTTTCTGGTGTTGCAATTCTCTTCCAGTCTACTGTCCACCCAGTCAAATGCAAGAAAATCACAGTAGGATCACGCAATACACGCTGCTGGTGTGCTTTCTGCTCACAAGGAAAGAAAGAAGAGCGACCCATGCTACAAATGCATATACTAAAAAACTCTGTGCTGAATCTGATGCTGAGAAATACGCATGTGTAGCATTAGGTTAACGTATATAGAGGAAAATAAGAAGAATATTCACTAAATAATTAAAAGAAGCTGAAACTGATCAATTGACACAGAAACGTCAGTCTTCTTTCTCTCTCTCTATATATATATAAAAAAAGGAATAATATTTCCTCCACTTGGAATACAGCTTTTCCTTTAACGTCCCATTGGTCTGCAAATCCTGTATACTATATTTGTAGTTTCTTCTTATACGAAGGTATTTGACTGAATATGAATTTTAAGATAGAAAAAAGAAGCTTATTTACTAAAAAATTCATGACATTAACGATAAAATGAGAAATTTTAGTTAATTACTTCTAAATATAAAAACGTATCATTCTTTTTTAAACAACTGCTCCATGCACTCAACACATCCACATGCAAGCAGAATTCACAAGAGAGTTTAATTTCTACATATTGGTAGTGTGTAAAAGAAATTTTGCACCATTAAATCACATAAAATATAACTGTAAGTTGAATTACTAATAAGATGAAACAGACAAGCCGCTCTAACGGTTCAAATTACACGAATAGTGTAAAAACTAAACTACACTATCAATATAAACAAGTGAAATTCAACAAGGAAACACACTTGGGTAACCAAAATATGGCGAATGATTGGATAATACTATGGCCAAACATTCTTCAAATTAGCACAATTACTTCTAAAAAAGAAGTACACATTTCTCAAAAGAAATTAATTATTGGATTACACTATCCTTACAAATGCAGATCCAAACTCACATGATCATCTTGAACTCCTCCTTTTGGTTCATATCCAAATTGGCTCTCACAATTAGAGCTTTTTAAAGGCTTGAAATCATCATTAGGAAAATCTAAGTTAGAAGAAGAAGAAGAATTATTCTGATAAACTGCTGATGGAATCCGCCAAAATGCCAATGGACTTCCACTTATAGGAGTTTTAGGATTAATGACATTAACATGATGGCCATTTCCATAAAACCTAGGAGTAGTACGATTGTTAATGGTGGTCCATGTTGAATGTTGATGAGTTCTTGCTTCTCCGATGCCATGACGGTTCATTCTCCCATAAATGTTCGTTTCTGTCAATCAAAACAAACATTGCATTTAAGTAACAACATAATATAATACGATACTATAATCCATATATATTGAATGATGATGAGCACTAGGTCTGTGTTATATGACGGATAATATTTTCTTCTAAAATTTAGAAACCATTTCTAATGGACTGCGACTATCAAAGAAAAACATTAGCAAAGAAAGTCGTTTCCCCCCTTCTTAATCTACTGAGAGAATGCAGGCAAACTCGGAAAGAAGAAGTGACTCCCATGTATCTAAACAAAGCACCAATCGGCTAGCTTTTGGCTTCCTTTTAACATAAAATATACATTAGAGAGGAATCATCAACATATAATAAAGTAGGAAAATTTACTAAAGAATTGCTGGAAATATTTCTTAAAAGCGCTTCTTTGATATTTCGTTATCTTTACAAATGGAATAGGTTCTTCATGGAGAATATTTTTCGGGTTTTATTTACCAGAAAATGAATTATCGTCTGGAAAATATTTTCCGTCGTACCAAAAAACATACTGTAATATATATTTAAATATTCTACTATATTTTACCATGCACTAATGAAGACTGAAGCTGAGCTCGTTTTGCATTTTGGCGTTCTTTCTTGTGTGCATTTTGATGGCCTCCCAAGGCTTGAGAAGTAGGGAAGTTCCTAAAACAATAGTGACATTCATATTTTCTGTTGATTTCTTCATTCTTTCTGATATGACTTTCTTTAGCAATAGTATTTGTACGTTCGTCGTGAAAATGGTTACTGTCAATTGATTCAGACATATTGGTGGTACCGAAAGTACCACCAAATTCTTTACCGAAAAGCCTAATAGGCTTTTCTTTAACGGGTGGGATAAAAGGAAGTCGAGAGAAGGACTCAACTTTCATGAAATCAAGAGCTTCTCTTTCAAACTTCTCCATGGTTTTTTTTTTTTTTTTTTTTTTTTTGTGGGTGTATGTGTGTTTTCTTCTAAAGAATGAAGAAAAGGGAAAAACGATAGTACTAGGAAGTGAGTGGTTTTGGAATAAATAAAGAAGAGAATGCAACAGAAAGAGTTGAAGACTGTTGCTTACATTGGGGGTTTTGGGGAGTGGAATTTGGACATGATGGGACCAATGAAGGAAGTGGTTTAATCCATGAATAATTGGAGGGGGCATATATCTAAATTTGTCCTCCTTCTTATTCTTCTTAATAATGATATTATTGTTATTACTATTACGGTAATTAATTACACTTGTACATATTTAACCTTTTTTTTTTTAGTATGATGATGACATGAGTTGAGGATTCATATAGCCAACTCCAACTTATTTGTGAGTGTACCTTGGAGAAGCCAATTTAATTCTATGAATAATATGAGTTATGGGGAAAACTTTTAGTTATTATTAATGCAACATGTTCGAAATCATAATAATTAAAATTAAGGGAGACCTTTCACTACAAAAAAATGGGTAATTTGCGGAAGTTGAAAGTTGCAATTTGCGAGGTTTTAGCCTCCGTTAATTGCTTAAGCAAGGCTAAAACCCCTGCAAATTGTAACTTTTAACCTTCACAAATTACTATTTTTTATAGTGTCCTTTAGAAAAACAAAGCATTGTCGCAATATATAGGTGAAATGACAAGCTATAATAATTTATTGAAACAAATAACACTAGCTAGAGTACTACTATGACAAACACACAAATATTGTAAAGACATCCTTCATTAGGCCTAATAAAAGAACTTGTTAATGATATCATATGTGAAAACCAAGAACCTAGAGAGAGAGAAAAAGAGCAATACTATTATACATTTCCGTCAGGGGACAAGGGAAAAAAATATAGGAATAGTATTAGGCCAGAAAATTAACGAAGGGCAAAATTTCTCAACTTCGCAGTATAGAGCTAGGCAAATTAGACCCTTTACCCCAAAAGGATAATGTTGTTAAAAACATAATGTACCAAGGTATTTTACTAGAAAAAAAGTTTAAATGTGAAGACACCTTTGTTTTATACATACAACTCTTCAGGCCTTATATCTCAATTAATTCATACACTGATTCTGTATATGAAATGTATATAAATATTATTGTACATATATTTATATTAAAATATTCACCTGGGGCATGTAATAATATTTTATTTTATATTAAGGTACTTTAATTTGCACCTGGGACATGGTTGAGTCCTACCAAAACTGAAATTTAACTACACCATTGAATAGTACTGCGATTTGTCTTTATTTAGTGCATATAAATCTCTGATTTTCTAAAATTACTTTTGATGCTAGCAGAATCAAATTTTATTCACCTGCTAAGTAAATATATATTGTAGAATATTTTTGAAGTGATATTTCGACAATTAATGTATAGAAATATAATTTTTCGGTGAAAAACATAGCACTAATATTTTTAGCTTTATCGTAACCTTGTGGCATATCCATAGAAACCACTCTACATACATCAAAGATTGTTTTAATAGGGGCCAATATTATTCGTCTACCTTCTAAGGCAGGAGTAAGGTCTGCGTACACTCTATCCTCCCCAAACTCCACTTTGTGAGATTTCAGTGGGTATGTTGTTATTGTTGTTGTTGGCCAATATAATTCATCCTGAAATAAGGGGAGAGTATTCAGAATTTAAATTTTTTAATGAGTTCAAGTTCTAAAATCTACCATAATTCATTTGAATTATTGAGTTTGAATTAAAAAAATCTATCACAATTCTTTTGATTTAGCGAGTTCGAAATCAAACATTTGTACTTATTTAGTGAAATTTTAACAAGACTAATACAACGTTGGAGCCAAAGATATTGAGTTTGAATGAATTCATAACTAACACTTCTACATTTGTCCTTGCCTGAAATCAGCTTATGCGTACCTCAACTAATTATATACTGAGTGTATATTATTCTCCACATTCTATTCATCGGGTATTAGACGGGTTATCTTACATTTTACTGTTGTTGTTTGTATTTATTGAGATTTGCAGTTTGTCTTCTATGATCATTTTATGTTTCATTTACCACTTGGCCATATCGAGATGCCCTCTAGTATACATACATATTGTCTAGTAAAATAATAATCGACAATTGATTGCTTTTCCTTCTTTGAAATCCTTTTTGGGCATGGAATATTACACCGAATAAATAGAAAGCTACCATAAAACATTGGAAAGATGTTACATGCCACAATTTTCACATCTGTCAATTTTAATTAATAATTAACTGAAGTACTTTGCCATAAGTATCTTTATTCATTTCAAATCACTCTTTTGTAGGGACTAAGGGCAGCTTCATGCATTAGGCTCCCGTTGTGCGCGGAATATGAGAAGGATCTGACCATAAGGGTTTATTATATGCAGTCTTACCCTGCATTTCTGCAAGTGATCGTTTCCATGGCTTGAACCCGACCCTTGCTCTTTTGTAGGGCTAAACTACACAAATTAGACAAGCTTTAAACATGTTTCTAGATCAAAAGGATCAATTTAAACATTTGTAAGAATTGGTTTAAATTAATCGAAGTTGATCATTTAGCTGTTATTTAATAGTGGTTCTTTAGTGCTGTCGGCTATTTGGGGACAGCAGTCAGCAACTGGTTCTATAAATGTTAAGAACGGTAGCTTATAACGACTAGAGGGTACACATATTAATTAATACCTATTTATTAATATTACCACAACTATTTGATTTACTAGCTTCAAAATCAATTAGTTATAATTATTTAGTAAATTTTCGACACATATAAAAGTTTCAGGAAAAAATAATGGGTTCCGATGATTCCAGTTGTTGAATTCTACATCCACCCCCGAATACAAGTTAATTTTAAAAAAACAAAAACAAAAAGAATAACCAACCATATAGGATATTTGTGCTAGAACCATCCTGCACATTTACATTATTTAGTTAGTTATTCTTTATTGCTATTCATAAACAGTTAAAAAACATATATGGTCATTTTATTGTATCATCTTATTCCTCGTTTCTAAACTTCTTTGCCATCAGAAGTTAGACTAGTCGCTATCCTTTGATAATCGTGTTTTTCTTTTATAGGTTGAGTAGATTCAAAATTTAAATATTATAAATTTGAATTTGAAATTCTATTATAACTCATTTGTTTATGCGATTTGAACTTAATTATTTACATTTTCAGTGAAATTTTTTAACACTCATATAAAGTTCGAACTAAAATTAATGGGTTCAGATGAATACGTTAGTCCTTCAAGTTAACTACATCCGACCTTGGTAGACTATCTTTGATGGAAGTGGAGCTTCCCCATCCAATTCAATTACAATGTCTGTGATTTTTTTTTTCTTAAAGAAAATTTTCATAACCATCCAGTATTTGATATCTATACTCATGAGCCGATTAATTTTAATTTGCGCAATATAAATTCATGGGGCGGGGGAGGGGGGGGGGGGGGGGTTGATCTTTACCGGGAAGTGAACGCATTTACATTTTTCCTCAAAAATAATTTGTTCAAAGTTTATATTCAACTTGAAATGTTTTTACGACTGACCCATTATGTTTTATTAAAATTATGGGTTCAAAAGTATTTGTTAACGCTTAATAACACTTCTAAATATAAGTTTATATTTCGTGTAGAAAATGATGAATTCAGTTGAACCCGTCGAATGGTACATCCGCCGCCAGCTACATGTCATTACTAGAAACATATATTTTCCCCACCTACATTTTGTGGGAAATTTATGCTATAACACATGATTTTCTCACCGCATTCCCACCGAACCAATTCACTGGGAGACATACGGTGGGAAACAGGTTCCCATTGAAATGCTAGGAAATTTCTTAATTTTTCCGTGTGAAAACACAATTATTTAGATTTTTCCCACCGACATTCAGTGGAAAATAGCCACTGAACATTTTTCAGTGGAAAAATAGAGATTTTTTAGTACCGCATATATAAGTAATCGTTACACATTTTTTATTTAAGGGATTTTATATTATCTGTATATTTTAACTTATTTTCAGATATTCATATTACTAAGTTCCATGAAGACAGATGTCATAGTCCACATTCCACAACCACCCCCAAATTAATAATTAAAAGGGTCACAATCTTGAAAAACTCTTGTACTCTCTTCAACTAGCAAAAAATTTAATGGGATTTTAATTTGATGGGAGATGAAGTGGTTGTTTAATTTCTTATCCTCTCATCATCCAGAATAGGTAGTTTTAATATGACTTTGACTCTAAAGAAACTTTGGTGAAGGGTTCCTCTTTCTTCAATTCTCTTTAGATTTTAATTTATAACAAGCTACCTTTAAGCTCCTTGTTTGAATATAGGCTAGCTGTTGATGACTACAACCTTTTTTGTCCGATTAACACACACACGCACATGTACATAGACTTACACTTGGTATTTATACCAAAATGATTAGTTTACGTTAACAATTACAAAATAAGTAGTTTACGTTAACATTTACATTTTTTGTGCGGATTGCCCTTCATACGGACTGGTCTTTAATCTTTGCCCTTGCTTCTCATCTAATAAAATTTGTGAGCCAAGTATCCCTATTTGCTGGTCTGCAAAACTAGAAATTCTGGGTATGATCTCCAGCAGAATCAGGAAAAAAAATTGTAAGACAAAATTTACATAGAAATTATGCCTTGTCCGGTATAGTTCTGTAGAAATGAAGTTATCCGACATAAGTTGTGTAGCCTTGTCCGGCATAGTTCTGTAGAAATGAAGTTATCCGACATAAGTTGTGTAGTAACTAATTTACTCGGCATAAAGTTTATAGAAACTTTGCCTTGTCCTGCATAAGTTTTGCCTTGTCCAGCATAAGTTATGTCTAATTGAAGCTATGCCGGATACCTTAATTTCTACAAAAATATGCCGGACAAAGCATAATTTCTATGTCTTGTGAAATTAAGTCATAGATCCGAATATCTTTTTTTGTTTTTCGATGTAAGGGGCATTTTCGGCCCCTTTTTTGCTACTTAAAGTGCCGAAGGACAAAAATTAAAGACCAGCGATTTGAGGGGCAAAATTAAAGACCACCCCAAGATAGGGGCATTCGTGCAAATTGCCCACAATTACTCCCAGGTCAATGTAAACAATTTAAGACGGATCCAGACATTAAAATCTGTGTTTCGACAACGGCCTCGAGTTAATATACAATAATTATTTGGCTCACAATCAACTATATATAAAATTTTAGTGGTTTTCTAAGTGTGTATGTATATATATATATATATATATATATATATAGAATTTGCACAAAAACTCCTTGAACTCATAGATTGTAGTCTAGGTCCGCCACTAATAATCTAGAGCAAGTTTTTTTTTTTCTTTTTCAATTTCCAATTTAGGTGTTTCTTTTTATATTGATCATATCATATGATATTATGAATGAAAGCCTTGGTGTATCGGTAAAAACTAATGTCGCTTGACCAGGATATCACACGAGTTATAAAAACATTTTACATACATGCAAGGTAAAACCGTGAAGATGCGACCCGATATGGTTCAATTATTCGAACCTAACACATAACAAGAGTTTACTGTATCAGATAGTCCCTTTATCATATACTACTATAATTCATGTCATCACATGTTTGGTTACACTTTTGGAGAAAGATCTATATTTGAAACAATGTTGTTAGTGCATAAAACATTAACTCTTATACGTATACAAGGGAGTAGCAAGCTGGCATGTTCAGTTTGAAAATAGAAATATACCTAGAAAAAAAATATATGGATGCAACATAATTATGCAATTATTCAAGTTAAGATGAGTACATTAATTACTTAGAAAACCAAACCCCGCCCACCCGCCCCCGCACACACACCCCACCATATTTTTTCAGTTCCTTCGTTGTTTAGAAGAAAAAACACATGATGAATTTTTGATAATTTACAATAGGAAGAGGGGATAAATATTCCTATCCTCTTGAACCAAGTGCGTATATTTGGACCACAAGAAGTACCTTTACAGATGCTGATAGTCATTTTCAATGAGAATGAACTGGAAATATATGATCCAACTTCTCTTTTCCTTTTCTGCCACGAGTTGCACATAGTAATTGATAATTAAAGCTGAAAGTCAATAGACACAACTTTTATACTTTACATAATGTTATCCATTATTGTGTTTCTTCCCAGTGAAAGTAAGCGGTGTCGTTATTTATAGAAAAAAGGAGAAAAGATATTAATCATCACGTTTAGAAGCAAGAGACCGTCTTGACTCATTGGTTTAGTCTAATTTCAAAGAGCTTATATATTATTATCCAAAAATATGTTCGGAATGAGGTTTGCACTGAGCAAAATCAGGCGCTGAACCAACACGCCAAGCGGCATTTGGGATCAAGGGTTGCCATTTCTTTTAATATATCATTTATCGATAATTTTCAAGAGGGAACTCATACATCTTTTTTTTTTTTTTTTTGGACAATGAAGGGAACACATATTTCTTATTCTCCCCTTTCTCCTTTCATTTTCCCATCTTTCAGTCGAGCACGCGCACAAAGCAGCAAACTATAAACCACTCATGGCGACAACACTGTCAAGAAGAGTATTTCTGGAGTGTTCTCCATAGGCATGACCCAAATCCTACTATTAACTATGGTAATGAATCGAGATTTCCTATTAGTGTATCACATCCCTAAGTATGCTCGAAGTAATGGGAATTCGATGAACTCCATACATATTGTGCCTTGAGCTTTATCAAGAAAGCATACAAGAGTTTATGGGATGAAGGTTTCCTATTATTGCATCTGTATGTGCGTCCCAAGTGAGGACTATTTCATATACTTGATACAAATTTTCAGGTTTACCCGGGAAAAAAAAAAAGATAAGGAGAAACGCTAACGGCTTCATCTGACATTCAGCTTCTTCACACCAAGCTCCTGAAATTTACCAGCTGATAATAGATAAATAAGAGTTCATTTCCGTGAAAAACCAAATTCCTTCCAACTTTTGTCTGAATGAACTGCTGAGTAACTGTTTAACATTCAAATTGTTGGGGTGTGCATTACAAAGAGCTAGGAAGCAGACTCTTAACAATCCCAAAAATCAGTTAGAATGACAAGGATGTGTACCAAGTAAGCGACCACTTGAATTTGGATGTTCCTAGCTACATGAGAATACCTTTAGCCTCAAAGCTTCCAATGCTTCAACTACAGTCCACTGAGTATCAAGAAGCAACTACTGTGTCCAGAGAATTTCCTAAATGTCTGACTGAACAAATGTAAACTAGTGAAAGTCGAACGGATCCCCACTATTAAAACTATACCACCGCACGGATTCTATATATGTAACAGATAGAAGTCCTAGGAAAGCTGTGGGACGCTGAAATACAGGTTTGTCACAGTTCATGCTTCATGGACATTATATAGCAAGAAGCACGGTGGATTTTTTTTTTTTTTTGAAACAAAGAAGCACGGGGGATTGTTAGTGCAAGTGAGAGTTCCCAAGCTGTATCCACAGACACATGAACACAGGTGAAACCCAAGAGCAAAAACAGTTGGTGCATTATTGGGACTGATGAGGAAAGGATTATAAAAGCAGGCAACTATGTATGTTGAACAAAGATTTAAAAAAAAAAACAGGGCATAAGGAAAGAAAGTCAGGTTAGCCATAAGAAACTTACCTCGAGAGACTTAGGACTTGAACGCACCACTGAAGAGAGACAGGGTAGCAAACGAGAAGGGACAAAAAAAGGAAGGCAATTGATACTAATTCGTAGCAACCAGTTAAATGGTGCTTGGCTTGTGTTCAATCAAGTAAAGCTCCTGAAACTAGAAAGATCATAGATTTCCCCATGGTAAAATGAGTTCCTCGATTCAGCTATAGGGAATTTGGTTTTCTGATACTACATTTCAGCCTAAAATGCATAAACTAGAAGAAAAATCCTAGGAATTGGAACTGTAAAATGATATGCCATGAGCCTGTGAAGCAGCTTAATCAGTCTGCCCATCTCAAACGGGAACCCAAAGGGTAAAATAAAATCCAAATTCAAGGAACCTACTTGACAGAAAGGAAAAACAAACAGTGCTCTCAAATGAAGTTCATCCTAGAAGCTATTCTACTCAAAACTGAATTAACCAAACTTTAGATACAATTCCAATCAGAAGGACAAAGAGGAACAACAAAGTTCCTTATATGTATCTCCAGATAGAAAACTCATTAGTTAGAAGGTTTGGCTTGTAAGGGATCATCAATACTAGATTGCATTACTACTTATCCTCCAAAGGAAAAGGACACCAACACACACACTATAGCTCCATAATAACAAATAAGTAGAGCTACATCATAGCATAGATTAAAGCAATACTGGTGGGATCTACCCATCATCTATGAGGCTTTGACGAATTAAATCAACAAAAATATCTCAACCCCAAACCTTCTCATTCATCATGATTCATGATGTTGAAACAGTTAAGCAAAGCTCGCATAGGTAGAAAAAAGGAATTGAAAAAATATATAATATGCCACGAGAGTTAGCAAAACAGCAGATAAGCAAAAGATCAAGTAAAATTAATTCAAACAGAATTCAGTTACAACTCAAATTAATCAAAGTTCTTATTATGAATTACAAATCTAAGAGTAGAAAAATCATCAATTAGCAACAACAAAGTTTATGATTGCCTCAAGTTTAAACATTTAGTACTTAACAATACCAAAAAGAGGGGGGGGGGGGGGGGGGGGGGGGGGGGAGAAACAATACCCAATTTAGATGGATCTATTAATTGGTCTTTGGATCAGGCATTGGGAAATATATAATAGTCCACAACAGTTACCAAACATCAAATAAAGTAGGGAACTAGTAGCTCAGTTGGTTGGCTACCTAACTTTTACCATGTTGATGAGGGTTCGAATCCCCACATTGTAATCCACTTCCCCTACCCCTATGTAATAAAAAAAAAACATCAAATAAGCAAAAGATCCCCCTATGTAATAACAAAAAAACATCAAATAAGCAAAAGATCGAGTAAAATTAATTCAACAGAACCAGTTACAACTTACAACTCAAATCAATCAAAGTTCTTATTATGAAATTACAAACCTAATAGTAGAAAAATTGATCAATTAGCAACAACTGTCTCAAGTTTAAAACTTTACCAAGAAAAAGATCATTACTCTTAACAGTAACAAAAAGCCTAAAAGGAAAAAAAACAATAACCAGTTTAGCAAAGTTTACATAGATAGAGAAAGAGATACCAAACATCAAATAAGCAAAAGATCAAGTAATATTAATTTAACAGAGTTCAGCTACAACTCAAATTAATCAAAGTTCTTATTACGAATTACAAATCTAACAGTCGAAAAATCGATCAATTAGCAATAACTGCCTCAAGTTTAATCCTTTACCTAGAAAAGATTATTACTCTTAACAAAAAAAAACAAAAAATACCAATTTTGATGGATCTATTAATTAAGCAATACCAGTCAGATTCAAAAATATATAACATTCCACAACAGTTACCAAGCAACAATTAACCAAAAGATCTAGTAAAATTAACTCAACATAATTCAGTTACAACTCAAATAAACCAAACTACTTATTATGAATTACAAATCTAACAGTAGAAAAAAGATACCTAGAAAAAGATTATTACTCTTAACAATAACCAACTCCGCCTGTGTGAGCTTGCTCACATTGCCGGTCCCAAGCCCGGATAAAGGAGGAGGGTTGCCGAGGGTCAATCGGAAACAGCCTCCCTACCCAGGTAGGGGTAAGGCTGCGTACATCTTACCCTCCCCAGACCCCACTATTGTGGGGCTGCGTACATCTTACCCTCCCCAGACCCCACTATTGTGGGATTACACTGGGTAGTGACCAGCCAACCAGATTCAAATAGATCTATTAATTGGTCTTTGAATCAGGCACTGGAAATAACCCAGCTCCAGTGAAAACTTCTGTAAATAAAAAAATGCTACTGAACAATCAGTCATATCCTCATCAGGCAAAACTCTATGACTCATATTTTTGTTATTATGACTTACATGTCGAGGATCTATCGAAAACAGCCTCTCTACCCCCACAAAGATAGAGGGGTAAGGTCTGTGTACATCCTACCCTCCCCAGACCATGGGATTACATTGGGTATGTTGTTGCTGTTATGAATTACACATCTAACAGTAGCAAAATGGATCAATTAGCAACAACAAAGCTTATAATTCCCTCAAGTGTCAACCTTTACCTAAACAGGATTATTACAAAAAAAAAAAATATATATATATATATACCCAGTTCAGAATTCAGATAGATATATAAATTAAGCAATAACAGTCCATTAAGTAGGTAGAAAAAAAAAAGAGAAAAATATATAATATACCACCATAATTACCACTTACCAAACAGCAAAATAAGCAAAAGATCAAGTAAACATTAATTCAACAGAATTCAGTTACAACTCAAATTAATCAAAGTACTAATTATGAATTACAAATCTAACAGTAGAAAAATAAGCTTATGATTGCCTCTCAACCTTTAACTAGAAAAGATTATTACTCTTAGTCTCTTAACAATTATAAAATAAAAAAGAAAAACACCAAATTCAAACAGATCTATTAATTTGTCTTTGAATCAGGCATTGGAAACAACCCAGCTCCAGCAGATCCACGTGGCGGTGAGAACCCTAAAAACTTCTGCAAATTTGTCCTTATACTAATCGAACACAAAAAATACAAAAATGCCATTGAACAATCCGTCATATCATCACCA
Organism: Lycium barbarum; assembly: GCF_019175385.1. Lineage (NCBI taxonomy): Eukaryota > Viridiplantae > Streptophyta > Magnoliopsida > Solanales > Solanaceae > Lycium > Lycium barbarum. Next base: position 132,029,702 of record NC_083344.1, read on the forward strand.
GGTAAACCTCTATGACTCATCTTTTGAACAATTTTAAAGGGTATAAATGGTAATTTAGCAACAACTTTCCCTTCAAATAAACTATTTAAAAACCCGAATACCATAAACAACACAACCGCAACAACAAACCCTGATTTGAATTTAAATAGCGATAAATCTCGGGTCGATTCTTTTAAGGATGTTTCGACCCGATCTATTTTTTTGGTTTTTGATTTCTTTGTTTGGATTGATGGGATTGGTTCGTTTGTTTTCATTGTTTCGAGTTTTTTTGAAGCTTTATCGATTGTGGATTTGAGAGATTTGTATGAAGTTGTACGGTAAATTAAGAGATATGAAATTGCTTCACATATTATTGCTGTGCATATTGAAATTCCAACAAGTGTTAAGCTATCTGAGTATTTGAAATTGGAGAGGAAGGTGGTTGCCATTGTTGATAGGTTAGAGAGAGAGTTGATTTGTGGATTGGTGAATTTTTCAGAGAAGAAAAGAGGTTAAAAGAATCTTAAGGGACCATTTTTATAATTTTTTTTGTTTGAGAAAATGATAAAGATGGTCCGTTATAATTGAGCGTATGTTCGAAATAGTCCCTCAAGTCTTGCTATTTGTTTGTTACATCCCTGTCTGTTCTTTCAAGCCAGCTTTTATCGAAAATAATGCTTATGTTGTTGTTGTAGTCCCTTAAGTATGGAGCATAATAATTTTTTAGTTGTTTAAGTTTGTTAAAAGTTTAACACTTTTAATCTTCGTTAAATATATAATACTAATTTGTGTTCTTTAGATTTGACGGAAACAGTGAAAGAAAAAGTCTTTAACTATAAATACTAAGAAAGTTTCATACAAAGCTAAAATATGTAACACAAAAAACTACACTAAATACGTAAATGATATAACAAATAACAAAAATTACACTTAAAAGTTGTACCAAGTTCTATAAATAAACTTTAAAAAAAAAAAAAAACAGAAACTACACAAATGGTACCTCTAAATGTGATTTCCAGCTAATTTCATTTCCCCCGCATTATTTCAGTCAAATATAATAGACAGAGTTTGTTAAATATTTTATAGAGACTAAAAGTGTTAATTTTTGACAAATTCAAAGGACTAACTGTTAGGTGCATACTTCAAGAACTATTTTAGACCTATCCTCAAATATAAGGGACTATTTTTGTCATTTTCTCTAACAAAAAATGAAGATGCCATTGATGATGATAGGAGAAAGAGAGAGTTCATATGTGGAGTTCATATGTGGATGCTGAATGGAAGAGAAGAAAAATAGGCAAAAAGGATCTCTAGTTCTTAACGACGAGAAACGATTTTTTTCTTCTTTTTTATAGTATAATATAATAATTTAAGGGGTCGTTTTGTATGAGAAAAGGGGGATATGGACTAAGTATGAATAAATTTATACCGTCAGTCAAATACAATATACATTTAGTTTCACATTTAATTATTGTATATCTCACCTTATTCTATCAAATTTGAGATTATTTTCTCCTGTCTCCTAGGTGGGATATTAGTCCAAAAATTATAATTTCAAAACTATAATTCTAGAATAATTTAGTAGGCGATCCAAACTACTCTATGTGTATAATTTAAGTGGTTGTTTGATTCGCGAACTAAATTATCACGCTGTTATGATCTGGGGATTATAATTCTTCGCTAATTTATCTCACTTGAAAGGGAATTCCAAATACGATAGAAATTTAATTTCAAACTTAATCCTCAAATTTTCACCTTATTCTGTGTACCAAACGACCCGTAGAGCCTTATTTACGGGTAAATACCGAAAAAGAAACAAATTCCTTTTGTTGATAACTCATTTGAGTCATTGAAAGTTGAAGCACACGGTGATCATCATGACTTTTTAGTTTCTTTTTCAAAGTTCTTATAATAGTAGTTAGTTAACTTTTTGAGAAAATAAATAACTATCCCGAAATTTGATTCTTATTTTCAATTACATGTTTAATTTTACGGGAGATCTATTTTTCTTTTAGATTTTTTACAATAGAGTAAATATCAGCGTGAGATAGGATAATTAAATGTTTGACACACAATGATATAAACGCATTGTCACGTGTAATTAGTATTTCTTATCTTTTTTTCTTATTCTATTCTATTTTCTTTTTCTTTTCTTTTTTTTTTTGGTCATCACCGTGTGCTTCCTGTCCCTTCAACATAGGAACGATCGAAAAATTTATCATCGACGAGCTTTATCATCATCATTGACCATTATATTTTAGATCGTCCGCTTATATTTTTATCTCTCTATTTTTACCTTCACCATTATCTCCTAAAAGTTTCATGAAAACGGGGGGGGGGGGGGGGGGGGGGGGAATATAATTAGGAGACTGTATAGGGTAAAATCCGTCGAGACCAAGTGGACGTATCAAAGGATGACACGTGGCGATGATAACATGTCAAATTTGAGTCAGCAAGCGAGGGGCTTCTGGAAAAGCATAACTACACTTCGGAGGGGCAAAGGCGGAGCCAGGATTTGAAGCTTGTGGGTTTGGGGATTCTAATTCTTTAAAATTACTGGGTTCTAAATTAATAATTTGTACATGTTCAACAAAAAAATTAATATAAATATATGGTTCGAATCGAAGCTACTGGCTTTGGCCGAACCCACGCCCGAAGGGCTGGCTCCGGCCCTGCGAAAAAGTAACTTGACAGCCGCTACCAGAGACAGAAACTACAACGAGTCCGGAGAACCATGCCAATTCACCGGTCAAACGTTATCCAATGTGCAACCGTTACAAGAAACCCCAAGTCCTTCTCCAATCTTAGATGTGCATTATTGCCCTTCATTGTCATAATCTTAAATCTCTTTATTCCCTTTGACATTAATATTGATAATGAAGAGGGCATGATTTGTGGATCATGCGCCACATAACTCTAGTATAAATATATGTGTTCATCTCATTGTAAGAATCATCTGAAACATCATACAACAACACATAGTATTCATATTATTGTTAGCATTTGCTATTTCTTGCTTAATTCGTAGTGTTTATAGTGATTCACCGTCCAAAGAGTCTAGCTCAAAGCCTCTCCAAGGTCCACGCTATAGAGCAAACTACGCTTTACTTTCATTTGTCTTGTTAATTATTACTTGCTATTTCATAATTTCGGTTACATTGATTCACGTGTCCCTGACCACGTACACAAATTCAATTGTAATGATTTTTCGTGTAAACAGAGATGCATAGTTACCACATATTATTAACTCTGTCATCTCTTCACCATGTTACCTTCGGTGATCCATAGCAACAGAACATGTTAATCACCGTCCCTTGGTGATGATGTGGTGGAGGAGAGAAAAGGAAAAGGAAAAGAAAAGAAAAAAAGTAAATGAAAAAAAAAATAAAAAAAAAATTAATATTTAATAAAAGAAATGTTTAAAAAATTTAACATAAGTTGTGCTATTAATTCGCCTATGGGATTACGGTATGTTGTTATTGTATGCTTTTAATTCTCTCAAAGAACGTAACCTCAATGTTTAAAAGATTAATTTAATTCAAGATCTCTCAAAAGTACAATACGACCTCTAAAAGATCAGGTATAATGATTATGAAAATGGTAACTCTACAAATATAGTTTAGAAAGAGATGCAATATTGGAGTTGTGGTATTTTCTGACATTAGATTGCATTATATGTGCTACCCATTTCGCCACAATGACAACACTATTTAGTGAATGATATATAAGCTTCTAACCTGGTGTTATGACAACATTGTCACCTCACCCTGGTCAACACAGTCCAATTGGTGGCCTATTTCATTAGCAGCCCAAAGCATCAAAATGATTTACGTTATACTGCACATTAGCGTATTTTTTAAGTTAAAATATATCAGTCTAATTTAATATTTAATAGCAGATTAGTTATTATTTTTATCAGGTTACTAATTAAAATTGTCTTAAAATTTTACTTGCAATTTAATCGCTTATATTGTACCATGAGTATTAGTTTTGAGAAATTAAATATTAATATAATTAATAGCTTTCCTTAAAGATTTGCATTCCCTTTCTTACAAGATTTTAGAGACAGATAATATTACTAAATTATAAGTAGCTCAATATATTAAAAAGCAAAGACTAAAAAAGTCATTAGATGAACAAATAATAAGATATAACAATATTTTACTTGTATTTCTCATTTATTTTAAGAATCAACTATACATATTATCATCCTTTTCAAATGAAAAGAAAAAATAAGAACTGGAAATAGTTAAAATCGTGTTATTTATCAAAGTTAGAAAAAAATTATTAATAACAATACTCTTCTTGTTAAGCCGACTTCACAAGGTGGGGGTAAGGTCTGCGTACGCTCTATCCTCCCAAACCCCACCTGATGGAATTATACAGAATATATTGTTGTCTGCTGTTGTACTTCTTGTTAACAATGCAGCAGATTAGTTCCAAACAACATTGTTCATTCCAAAACCAATATTTTAGCATGTAACAAATAAATATAATCGAAACATCAATTTACTGGGTTTTACTATATAATCTAAACATCGATTTACTAGGTTTTACTTCTTTGTCAGGCAAAATTTCACATATAAGAAAATGAAATATCATTGTAGTTTGTGCTAAAAAAAAAAAAAGTACTCCACAGTTATAAAATGTCTCAACAACCAGTTCAAAGTTTTCTCTCTCAACTTTTTGCACAAGAAATTAATCACATGGTTGCAAATATATGAAATAAATTCATGAATAGTACTAATTGTTTCATATATACACACATATATCCCAAGGAGTAATCAATTCCAAATTGCATGTTTGGAATCTTACGTAGGTGATTCTTTTATTCAAATTCAATAATTGACTCATCCAGTTGTTTTAACTTATATAAATAATAAATAATAACCTTTACAAAAATAAATAAATGATAGCAAAAAATAAAAACAATATACTTCATCTATTCCATTTATAGGTATCAATATTTAGAGTCAAACAAATTTTCTTTCTAAATGATTTTTTCAAAAACATTTTAAATGTTTTCAATTATACAATTTTCTGATTTATAATAATTTTCATACAATTACAAATACGTATATTTTATTTCATAAAAGTATAATCAATTACATAATTAAATGTTCTAATTTTCGTATTTCAATCTCGATCATAGTTGGTGACATGATGACAAAAGGAACCGTGATCGAAACCCCAATAACCACAACTTTTTTGTTGATGAGAGGGAGTAGTTAAAATAGAAATCTAATAAATTCACAAATAATTACCAAATTGTCTATTTACTATATCAAGTATTTTGATTTACTACCATTTGTTATTACATGACATTTATACTCTGACCATTTGTGATTTCAAAATATAATCAAACGTAGATGTGCTTGTTTGAACTTTTTCCAACCGAAACTCTTAGATATGTAATATCGCATCCACTTAACCCATTGCGGAATTTAGTTAATACTAGAGATAAAGTAGGGTAAGGTCTACCTACACTATACCTTTTCCAAACCCCACTTGTGGTATCATATTGTGTATGTTGTTGTTGTTGTTGTTGTTGATGTTGAGAGATAAATACGAGATCACGTGTTAACAGCCTTAAAATAAATCGGAGGACAAAATTACGATTTTTTTTTATAGATGGATAAATTTGAACCCCGATAAACTTTGTTTTGGACTTTTTCCCATAAAACGATAAGCATCAGTTTGCAATTTTAACCCTTGCAAAAAGCTAATGTGTTGGTTCCTCCCCAATCTCGATTTTCTTTGATCCTTTTTATTTGAATTTCAGTCTTAGTTTCTCAGTATATTACATTCAATCCGATGTTTACACGATTTTAATCGGACTGAATGTGATTAAACTTTAGATTTATTCATAAAACATATCTAAGTTTCAATCTATGATTATTAGGAAAAAATCGTTGCTTATTTTGTTGTAATCTGATTTCGGTCAAATTTTGTCATTCGTTGTGCTACATGACATTTATAGTGATGCCTTTAACATATAGTTTTGTATTTATTCTTATACCTAAATGAGCGCTGATATAAGGCATACCAAAAAGGTGGTTTTAAAACAAAATCAAGCATAAACAGGATCATTTGAACTTTTTTTTCTTCAGAAATAATTAGATGTATACTATCGCATCCATCGTCGTGGAATGTCGTTAGTATGAAAGACAAATACGAGACGATATGTTAACCGTATTAATATAAATCAAGCGATAAAATTAATAAATTTCTATAAAATGGATAAACTATTTTCCGATCAAACAAATTAAGTTTCAATTTTGCAATTTTAACCCCTAAAAAAATCCAAACTGTTCTTTCCTCCCCCATCTCCAAAAAAGCTCCCTAACATCTTTTCAACAAGACAATATGTTAACCGCATTAAAATAAATCGAAGCATAAACTTAATTTTTTGTATTAATGGATAAACTTGGACCCCTGATAATTTTTTTTTTTTGGACATTTTCCCATAAAACAAATTACGTTTCAATATTGCAATTTTAACCCCTACAAAAGATCCAAAATGTTATTTCCACCATCATCTAATAAAAGCTTCCTAAAATCTCCTCTCTGCAAATTTTGTACGTACATAAATACATCTACACATTTGCACACCAAATCTCATCAAAACGAAAACCTCTATTATCTTCCATTTCCCCTTTTTTTAATTTTCCCTTTAATATTTCTATCTAAATTCTAAAATTTTCTTCGATCCTTTTTAAATCAAATTTCACTCTACAAATACTTTAAATCCGATGTTTACATGATTTTAATCGGATTGAAATATGATTAAACTTTAGATTTATTTATATTTAAATTTTCGATCTATGATTGTTGGGTGAAAAAATCGATGATTATTCAATTTATTTTGTTGAATTGATTAATTGGATTTGTGGTTGAGTCAAAATAGAAGCACAAAATAAAAATAAAAATAAAAATGCCAGGGTTAGCACAGAGAAATAATGATGATGAAGAAGAATATGTGAATGAAACGGTGTCGTTTAATGCGTGTAGTAAATCGATTTCGAGTAATGGATTTTGGTCAAAGCATCGTCAAGATATCAGCAATAATCAGCTACTGAAGGTAGTTAATTGGATTGGATTACTTAATTAATATATATATATATATATATATATATATATATATATATATATTTGTATAATTTATTGTTTTTATTAGTGAATTAATTTAGTTATGTTTGAGGAATTAATTGTTTTATGGAGTTCTAAGTGATATATGTAAGTGTTAGTAATGTAATTGGATTAGTGAATATATATATATTTGTTGAATTTATTGATTTTTTGGATGTGTTTTTATTAGTGAATTTTTAGTTATGTTTGGAGATTTTTGAGAAATTAATTGTTTTATGGAGTTTTAAGTGATATATGTAATTGTTAGTAAATGTAATTGGATTAGTTCTTATTGGTGTGAATATATTTGTTGAATTTATTGTTTTTTTTAATGAGTTTTGATTAGTGAATTAAATCTTTTCTGGAGTTCCAAGTGATATATGTAATTGTTAGTAAATGCGGTTAAATTGGTTAGCTTACTGTCTTGTTTGTTAGTAGGTTTTTAAATGTTAATGAGCTACTGTTTGTTGCGAGTGTTTGACTGGACATGGAGTTAACAACAACAACGACATACCGAGTGTAGTCCCACAAGTGGGGTCTGGGGAGGGTAGGATGGGCGCAGACTTTACCCCCTTACTTTTATGGGGTAGAGAGGTTGTTTTGGATAGATCCTTGGCTCGAAAAAAGACACGGATGTGAAGCATGGTATCGAGATGAATGGACGTGGAGTTATGATGTTAGTTTGATTTATATAGTGTATTTAGTGTAATTGAAGAAAATATTGAAGTAGTAGTAGGTAAAAGGTTAGTTTGGTAGAGAAGAGATAACATTAGTGGTTTAAATTTGAATTGTTTAATGAAATGTGAAAGTTGTATAAAAATGAAACGGCATCCAACAAATTTCAAATGTCCCAAAATGGAAAGAATGTTACCGTTAAATAAGTTGGACGCGCTAAAAAGATAGGGGTGGGGATAGGGATTCTTTGAATTAATTACAACAACATACCTGGTGTAATCTCACAACTGGGGTCTGGGGAGGGTAGGATAGCATGTACGTAGACCTCATCTCTATCTTTGTGAGGTAGAGAGGCTGGGTTCCTTGAATTAATTAACTTTCAGTAATTTTGGGATAACATTAGGAGATTACACTGAAGCTGTATCGCGACAAGCTTTCATGAAACTACCATTAATTACTTACCAATCTGCTTTCAATAGGTGTAGTTGTCTCTTGAAAATATTCTTTAACGTCAAATAAAAATGAGACACGCTACTAACTTCTTGAGAACCTTCCTTATTTATCTTTCCCCTCTTACTTGATTAGTGCTGGTCGATACGCGCTCAAACAGCCGTTATATTAAAGTGAGATTAGTCAGGATACAACACTGGCACATTTAGAAGAATGCTCATCTGTGAATCAAGTGCTATGTAGTATTTTGTTTGGATAGGTTGGTTATCTATCCTCCAGGGTTTTGGTTTAATGGGAAGGACACAGCGGGAGATGTGTCGATTGAGTGCACATCATGAGTTTGAGCCTTGCCATTGACACGAAGCTGGTATTTAAGTGGAGCAGAGTAGAAGGGAGGGTTTTACTTTCCCGAGTTTCGTACATGTGAGAACAATTATTGTCGGGTCAATAAATCACGACTCATAGGGTATTTATCGGTTGTCAAAGGAAGAGAAAAAAAAAAAAACTTGGTTACCTTATATTCCATTGTTATTTTTGGCCTCTCTTGATTTTTATTTTACTGTAGTTTTAGTTGCTTTAATATCAAACGGGAATATCATCTGGTTATAATAGCTAGTAAATTTTAAAGATTTCTTGGTTGTATTATAGTTCTGGAGTGAGCTATCACCACAAGCTCGGCAGGATCTTCTAAGGATTGATAAACAAACCCTCTTTGAGCAAGCTCGTAAGAACATGTACTGTTCTAGATGCAATGGGTTACTGCTTGAAGGTTATCACCAAATTGTCATTTATGGAAAGTCTTTGCAGCATGAGGATGCAGTTGTTCACCGTCCTTGCGGCAGAATAGGTACCTTGAAGGATCAATGTGATGGAGAGTTGCGTGCAACAACAGGGTCTGAGTATGACGTTCAAGATCCATCTGTTCATCCTTGGGGAGGTCTAACCACAACACGAAATGGGATGCTTACCTTGTTGGATTGTTATCTATATGCCAAATCCCTGAAGGGACTTCAAAATGTAAATTTATTTTAGGTCATATATCTTTTCCTTCTTTTCGTTATTCGTTTTCTGAACCTTCCCTTTGAATCAGGTGTTTGACAGTTCACGTGCAAGGGAACGAGAGAGAGAACTGCTTTATCCTGATGCTTGTGGTGGAGGTGCTAGGGGCTGGATAAGCCAAGGGATGGCAACTTATGGAAGAGGGCATGGAACAAGAGAAACATGTGCTCTTCATACTACCAGACTTTCTGTAGATACACTGGTAGACTTTTGGACTGCCCTTGGCGAAGAGACACGACAGTCTCTTCTGAAAATGAAGGAAGAGGACTTTATGGAAAGGCTCATGTACCGGTGTGTATAAGGCCCTTTCTTCAGCTTGCTCTCCTTTAAAAACTTACTCTTATCCCCTCTGTTTGTCTTATCCATTAAATATAATTCAAACCTTAGATGCGCTGAATTGGCAATTGTAATGAACTCTGGAATTGCAAGTATAATTGAGGGGTTCAATTACTTTGAAGTCTCATCCTATGAAGAACAATGGTCTGTAGATCAGATGGCTTCCGGATTTGTACCATTCAAAGTCTGGTCTTAGCACTTGTCTTCTTTAAGTTAAGAAGCTATATGAACCAACTCGAGGACCATGTCCACATTGAAATCAAGATATGATGGAGTTTCAGGATGGAGTTTCACTTGAGTTATAATCTATCTTAAAAGGTGAATGATTGGTATTAAATATAGAGAAGTTTATAAAAACGATAATTTCACTTGCTTGAAAGGGATAGATCTCGCTTTTCCGTCATCAATAGCACATGGAGGCCTTTCTCCTGATAATGTGCCAGATTATAGAACTCTAGCTGGAGTAGGTAGCTCCAATAAATTCATATTATGGGTTTCTTTCAAAGAATGCACCTTCAGGGTGATATATGTGGTTTGCTGCCTTGGGTTTTGGAAGAGTCTGAAGTGTCAGTCTCCACCTTTATAATCTTTTCCTTCTCAAAGTTACTGATGTGTATGAAGATTCGAACTTTTGCCCGGCTATTTTTGAAAAAATAAATAAGAAAAATCAGTTGTAAAGCTGTCTAAGTTTATGCTTATTAAGGACTTTCTTCTTGGCTCTGGAAAGCTGTTCTGGTGACTAACTTAATGATAGTTTGTTCCAATTGCATATGGTGAAGGAATGTTGGCACAATAATTAGTGTTCCATTAAGTTTCTTATATGCACTACATCTTGTCTTGCTTGGAGTTTGTTTATTTTCTGTACAAAATTTTGGAATATAAAGATTAAATAAAAAGATGACCCCATCCCCCTCCCTTTTTATTGTTGGGGCCTGGGAGTATATACTGGTCTTCTATTAGCTTCCCCAAGTTTGAGGATTTACACATTTGACAACTAAATACGCTTTCATTTGCTTGATGGTTGTGAGTGTTTAATTTTCACGAGCCCACTTATACTAATTTGTCATGGGTTCAATTTTAGTATAAGTTTAATGGTACCAGATACCTTGCCTTCTTCTGTCTATGTTATTGTGATTTAGAGAAGTAATGGCATCATACATTAGGTCGTAGGTAGGTTCAGGAGCCTGCCAAGTTGTAAGTGGTGTGTCATTGCCGGTTGGTCTTTTTTGTTACTTTAGGTGTTTGGTAGTGGGTGTTGCAATTTGGGTTTCAGGAATGAATCAGATAATTTTTACTTCGTGATAAAATTATTGACATAACCTGTGTTTTTGGTAAACAGTCGCCCGGACCTGGTCATTGCGACCCCCTTTGTGAGAAGGCACCCCTTCTCCCGAAGTTACGGGGCTATTTTGCCGAGTTCCTTAGAGAGAGTTGTCTCGCGCCCCTAGGTATTCTCTACCTACCCACCTGTGTTGGTTTCAGGTACATGTACCTATTGCTCAAAGTCGTTTGAGCTTTTCCTGGGAGTATGGCACGGGTTACTTCAGCGCCGTAGCGCCTGGTATTCGAACATTGGCTCGAGGCATTTTCTCTCCCCCTTCTTACCCTGAAAAAGCAGGGACACCTTACATTCTTACTGTTTACCAATGAACAATGGTGGAAAAAGTTTGTAGATATAATGTGGTACAATTGTTGGGGAAATAAGTTTCTTTGGACTTTATTGTTATGGTTCAAAAAGTTAGGTTGGTATGGTCTAGAAACCTGCTAGAGTAGTGGTGTAATGTGCAAGAGCTGAACTGTTTCTCTTTCTGACCTGAAGCATCATCTAATCAGTGTTTTCCTTTTTAATCATAGACAACATATCTATAAGGGTCTTAATATCAGCAATGCTATGAGCATTTGATTCTACTTTTTACCATTCTGGAAGTTAATGTTCACACAAAAGTTCAGGTTATGATGTGGTATTATGTTCTAGGAAAAATCTAGACATGACATCTTTATGTTTGCGTGCTCTATGTTAGCAAATTTAATATCCAGTGAATTTATGAAACGAGATCTGTTCTAATATCTCTAATGTACTTCAAGGCAATTCCATCATGATTTACTTACTGTCAAAGTTTGTTGCTTCTTGCAGGTTTGATAGCAAGAGGTTTTGTAGAGATTGTAGAAGGAATGTTATCCGTGAATTCAAGGAGCTGAAGGAATTGAAACGCATGCGCAGAGAACCTCATTGCAGTAGTTGGTTTTGTGTTGCTGATGCAGCATTCCTGTATGAGGTGTGATTGATTCTTCAAGTTCATCTTTTTCATTGTTGATGTGGTGTGCAAAGTATGAAGTGAAAGAACCGCTAAATCTGTGCCCAATTTCATTTTTGCATGCATATCTTATAGGGACTGATATTGGCTTTTTATGCTGTTTTTATTATAGATTTAACTGATTTTAGCTATTCCTTCAACCCTTTTAATTTTTAGATTCATGGATTATTAGTAATTTTTTTTACCATTATGGTTAATAGTCTTTTATGCATATCATATCATTGATAGTATATCAGTTGTGAAAAAAGGACTCCAGAGAGTTAATCACTGACCCCAACTTCCCCCCTCCACTAGACCACCCCAGCTACCCACCAAACGTGGAATTAAAGGAGAGGAACAGGAAGACCTAAGATACTAATGCTACTGATTAAAAAATGCTACCACTCCTGGAGCTTAGTGCAGATAAAGTGAAAACGGCTGTTATATGCACCAAGATTAATGCTTTTACTCTCGTGTTCAGGTTTCTCACGACACAATTGTTGCTGATTGGCATCAGGCGTTCATTGATACCTTTGGGACATATCATCACTTTGAGTGGGCAGTTGGAACTGGAGAAGGAAAATGCGACATATTGGACTATGAAAATGTTGGCTTGAGTGGAAGAGTGCAAGTCAGTGGTCTAGACTTGAGCGGTTTCAACGCCTGCTATATCACTCTACGGGCATGGAAACTGGATGGTAGATGCACTGAACTTTCTGTCAAAGCTCATGCATTGAAGGGGCAACAATGTGTACACTGCAGGCTTGTGGTTGGGGATGGATTTGTTACAATAACAAGAGGGGAAAGCATTAGGAGGTTCTTTGAGCATGCTGAAGAGGCTGAAGAAGAAGAGGTTGTCAAGTTTGTTAGGCTTATTAACCATGCTTCTCTCTCCACTATGATTATCTATAATTGCTCCCTTGAATGCTTATATTCTTTATGTCAGGAATTCTCACCTTATGGATGTTGCTTGATGTTTTCTTTTCAGGATGACGATGCCATGGACAAGGATGGAAATGAACTGGATGGTGAATGCTCTCGTCCTCAAAAACATGCGAAGAGTCCTGAACTTGCTCGGGAATTTCTTCTAGATGCTGCAACAGTAATTTTTAAGGAGCAGGCAAGTCTCTCTTTTGCGTTTCTTGTCATTAAGCAGGTGCCTTAGTTGACTGTCAAGCTGCTGTTAGAGCGGCTCTACGTTGATCCTTTTTGCTCTTCAACTTATTTACTTTCTCATAATTATTAATAAAATACTGATTTTACTTTGTCGAATGCCTCTTAAGCAATAAAGAGGTTTATAATCTGCTAGATAAGCAAAGTGGACTAGAAATTGCTTGGAATTCTAGTTTCTTCCTTCCTGGCCATCTTTCTTGTCAGTATGTTGCCTGGCGAAGTAAAAGAATTAAATTCAATCATATACCTACATGACTCTTTAAGTTGAGGTTGGCTGTTGACTTAAGTAGAGGTTGGCTGTTGACTCTTTAAGCAGAGGTTGGCTGCTTTATTCTAAAACTTTTTTCTCCACGGAATCCACTTGCAGAGGATTTGAGGTTTAGATATTACTCTGCTTAATTCAGTTAAAAACTAGGCAAATCCAATCTTTGCTTTTCTCTGGGATTTCTAAAAATTGGAGAGCTAACACAATGTAATAATAGTAGCTTTATCTCTTTAATATCCTGCACTAATCTTTGCAAGTCTGGTTCTTCATTCCTTCTGTGATGGGGATTTGCTCTGATATACTTTACAATTAAATGAAGCTGCCTTGGAAAGTTGAGGTCTCCTTTTCTTGGACTGAGACTTTCTTAGACAATTGGATCTCAATTTATGGTCATTGTGGTGCTTGAAAGTGTTTTGACACTGAAAGTATTTGCAGGTTGAAAAAGCTTTTAGAGAAGGAACTGCACGGCAAAATGCACATAGCATATTTGTATGTCTTGCGTTGAAGTTGCTGGAGGAGCGTATTCATGTTGCCTGCAAGGACATTATTACTTTAGAAAAACAGGTATTAGAAGTTCTACTTGTGAGATTATTATGCCATTTCCAATTTCCAGAGGTATATTTCTGAGTCTTTCATGATCTGTTCAGATGAAACTTCTTGAGGAAGAAGAGAAAGAAAAGCGTGAAGAAGAAGAACGCAGGGAGAGGAGAAGGATAAAAGAAAAGGAAAAGAAGCTTCGGAGGAAGGAAAGATTAAGGGAAAAAGAAAAGGATAGAGAGAAGAAAAGTTGTGACTCAAACCAAAGTAATTTTGCCGATGATGATGTTTCAAAGGAGGAATCATCACCTAATGTTGATGAGGAGTCTAATCTGATGAGCTATACAGACTCGGTAAGTGAAGCAGGTGAACTTAATTTATCCAGCCCGTTATCCCCCAATGACGAAGATGATCTACTTTTGGATGGATATAATCACCCACATATGCAAATCCACTCTGATGATTATTTTGAGGAATCCAATATGAACGAGGGGAATGACTCATTTGCAACCGACCATGTGAGACATTCTGGGAGGTTGAAATTTCGAAAAGAATTCGAACCAGATTCAAGCCTGAAATGGTTCGATGGACGGCGGTTTTCTGTTGTTTCAGGCAGTGGAGGTGTGGCGAGCAAGTATGAGCCAAGACATCGCTGTGATAACTTTGAAGCTTCAAGGAGTACCAACAGGTTAAATAAGCAATTAAGAAGTAATGCTGCAAAATCCAGCATGAAAGATGGTGCCTCCAAGTTGGTTGAGAAGTTCAATGGTTCCAATAACAGGATGTATGACCGATACGACTCCTCTGCTTGCAGGTGTAACCAACACATTGATGACAGAGCTAAGCTGTACCCAAACCTGGCCAGAGGAATCGGGAACAACAAACCTGTGAATAAGGCAGGATGTGAATCAGATATCTCCAAGCCCTACTATGGAACCAAATATAATAATCAAGTTGAATATGTGCGTGAAAATTGTGTAAGACCCAAAAGCAAAATGGCTATACGTAATAATCTGTCCAGCAGAGATTCATCTGTTATTAAGAAAGTATGGGAACCAATGGAATTGCGAAAGAAATATCCACGGAGCAGCTCTGACTCTGATGTTACCTTGAGATCTTCAACATTCCAGATCGAGAGCACCGGAATTGATGAGCATCCTGAGCCATCTATTTCTAATAACTTGGGAGTATCCAGTCCTCTTCAGCTAAATGAAGAGAACGGCATACAAGAATTAAGAAAGTCTAGTTCTGAAACAAAAAGCAATTGTGCAAGTGGTTTTCACTTAGAAGATAAATCACTATGCTATGTGAAAGAAGTGGCTGAAGATGAAGTTGATTCATGTCTGATGCCGAGGTCTTCCTCTCAGAGGACTTTGGGTCTATCACAAAGCAGCTCTTCCAATTCTGATAATTGCTCATCGTGCCTTAGTGAGGGAGACAGTGCTACGTCCTTTTCAAATCCTCATAATTCAGAAACATCATCGACGTCCGATTCAGAAGAGTGCAGCAAAAACTCTGAAGGAAGAGAAACTTCTGAAATTATGCAGAATGGTTTTGCTGAATGTTACGAAGTTGCGCAAGACAAACAAAATGCTACCGACAGAGGTGAGCATGTCAGTTCCCTGACACCAAATTCTGCAGGAACAACTGTTTTGGGAAGTTTCCCTACCACAGTTGCTTCAAAAAATGCAAATGTGAATGGGACTCTTGGCATGCGACCTCAACCTGTGCGTCCACCAGTCCACAATCAAGGCACACACTTCCCAAGGTTTCAAGCTCCTCCAATGGATTACTATTATCAAACTTCACCTTCTTGGGCGACGGCTCCTGCAAATGGGTTCATGCCATTTCCTCATCCAAGTCATTATGTGTTTGCTAGTCCATTTTCATATGGTTTAAACGCGAATACCCATTTCATGCAACATGGTGCCCTTCAGCATCTAATCCCTCCACCTGTTAACCCTGGTCATATTCCTGTTTTTCAGTCGGTTGTTCCAACCAATGACAGCTGCACCAAGGAAAATCCCAAGGTAATGGTAGGTAGGTTAAAAGATCCTCATCATGAAGCTAATGTGCAAAGGATGGATGCAGTAGGGCAGCACACCATGGAGAAATCAACGACTGTTGGAGCTGCTGAAAATGAGGAGTCTAGAAATTCAGGCTTCTCTCTTTTCTCTTTCACACCCGATCCTTTTTCTTTAAAAGAAGGAATGGTGAGGAACGTATCTTCAAATCTGTCAGCCAATCACATAGTGGGTGAAAGTGGCTGCAATAAGAAAGAACCCATTGAAGAGTACAACCCATTTGCAAATCGAATCGAGTTTTCCTTTTCTGATATAGTTAGATAGAGAAGGTGGCTGCCTGCCTGAGATTTCAGTTTCTATTCTCTGCTGAGTGATGGAAGTTTGAGTACTTGTAATTAAGGTGCACAATAATCCACCTCAGGAAATTTTTTACCATGTGGTCATGATTTCCTTTTTATGGTTTGATTTGCTTTGAGTTTTTTAAATTGCTTTTCCCTGATGTAAGGAGAGTAAAGGTTGAGTTGAGAGGATCCCATAATTTCAAGTTTTCTTGATGCAATGAGTATTTGTCTTTACAGACTATTGTGGTATTTGGTTGGCAAGATATCCCTTATATTTAGAATCACAAAACCATGAATGATGTTATTCAGAACTTCTGATTTTGAGCACCCTTTATGTTGTTAAGGATTCAAGTTTTGTTAATGTCCAATTATATCAGGGAGGTATAATGTATTCTGCAAATTATTGAGCAGTGAAAGTTTATACAGAGATGTACTCGTTGAAGAATATCAACAAGTTAATTAGCTACTACTCAATCTCAAGTTAGAATCGGTTGTATGGATCAAACTGTATCCATTCCATTCTATTCAGCTCTATTTCATCCATTTCAACAAGAGTAATCTCAATTGAATTCTCTCTAGAATCTAAAGCTCACGCGTATATTCTTCTCTGCCTCCATTATGTTCTATTTCTTTTGAATTAAAAAAACGCTCTTGTTATTCCTATTCCGATATAGTAGTCCTTTCCAATTACAGAATTAGTCTATTAAGATTTGGTGACTCGCCTGTGTGAGGTTGCGCACATTTTCAGTTTCAAATTCGAATAAAGTAGGGAGGTGTTACAGTAGGCTGCAGAAGTGAAATTCATATAGCTGATTATAACTCAATTGAGATTAAGGCATAGTTATTATTGGTAAAAACTTATTCAACACCGGATATTTACATCAAATCAATATATGCATGACATGTATTTGCATATTCATTTCTACACTCTATTTGGATAGTTGTTACACATTGCTTCGTAATGTATTATATTATAATAAATTGTGTTGTATGGTACTGTATTGTTTTGATAGATACAACGTTTGGATGGATCGTATGATTTTCCGTCGTTACATAATGACACATCAGAAATTTCAAGGATAAACCTACCATAAAAATAGGGTACAAGGTAGAGTATAAAAAGGTAGGATAAATGATAAAATATGTTTATTAGAAGTAAAGAGAAAATGAGACCACGTTTAACCCGATAATGCAATTACTTTTTTTCATCTCTACTTAAAAAAAAAAAAGATGTCTTCACCTCTGGATTTCAATACTAAATTGGGTGCTTTACTTTGTATATGTTCAGTGGTCTTTTTAGCATATTATCTTAGCTTGAAACCTTTTCTTAGTAGTATTATTTTGATATTGCGTAGATCATTATCTTTATGTTGCTTCATTTATTTTGTATCTTGATATTTTTATCATCTTATTTTTCTTGCAATCCTGCATGACTACATTTCTTTTGAGCCGAGGGTTTATCGGAAACAAACTCTCTACCCTGCAAAGGTAGAATTAAGGTCTGCATACCTTCTGCCCTCCTAAAACCTCACTTGTGGAATTACACTAGGTAGGTCATAACTATAATCTTCGCTTGAAACCAGCTTAAGTACTGACCTGACTTACTTAACAACATAGGCTTGCAGAGGAAAGGCCTAGCCCTTAGAGCCGTACCACCAAGAAGAAGATCAAGAGAATCTCTACCATCAGGCTTTGAATCTGAGGTTGAGGTCTAGCCTCTCTTTTCAGTGGAAGTTGAGCTCGTCAACCAATTGGTAAAGGAGATGGTAATGTTGTTGTTTTTATATTTCAACATTAAGGTAGCACAAAGGACAATTTGTTTTGAAATATTATAAATATAGGAGTATATTATTACCTAAAAATAACAAGATTAACAAATGTCACAAACAAACCAAAACAAACCAAAGTACAAGGAAGTTAAGCTTAGGGTGTATTCGATATGAAGAAAAATAAGTGGGTTTCTTACTTATTTGTTATGTTCGGTACATAAGTAAAAAATGTTATTCTAAAAGCATTTATATAATAATCTAGACAAATACTGGGGGTGGTGGGGATGAGGGATGTGTGGGGTGGTGAGTGGAAGATGAGCTAGGATCCTTTTCCAGCATCGGAAAAGAAATGACAATGGCCGGATATAATCTAGACAAGACAAATACCATGGGTGTGGGATATGGGGTGGGTGGGGTGGAGGTGGTGGGGGTGACTGATAACGTCCAAATCCACCCTATTAATTAGAATGGACACGGTCGTATGCAAATATAATTTACCCAACTATGAGTCGGGGTCGAATCCCACAGAGAACAATATGTAGGCGATTAGGAAAAGTAGGAATTTTCACCAATAATAGCTAAAGCCAAACGATAGATAATATTTTGGTTTTGTTTGAGAGAAAATTATAACTAATGCAAAAATGTAAACTAACCTAGAAAGCAAGTAAAATGATCAATGGCCACAAGCATGGATACAAGGGAAACTACGCTCAAGTAACGATCCAATGTACTTCATGATTTACAAATAATAGTGAGTTTATATTACTTAGCCTCGGATAATGACTCTAAATTAGCTTCTTCCGAAGACTAACTAGACTACCTAATTGAATATCCCTAAAGCAATTAGGAGCATTAAGAACACCCGAATATGGCTACAAGTGGTGTCGCCTATCCCTAGGTCGATTTCCATTAGATGAGGGTTAACACCCCAAATTCTTGTTAATTAATCTTTCCCAATCCCGAGTTTGCCTCTTCCAAGTTTAAATCGAAATAAATGGGCAAGTCTTAGGGTTAGCTACTCCCTTAAGAATCATTCAAAATGAGATTAATTAAAGAAACAATAACCCACTTCATTAGGAATAAAATCATTCAACACATAAGCAAAACAAGATATTCAATCCAAACTTAAACAATATATACTTCCATAAACAAGGTTCAAGTATTGAAATGAAATACTACACACATAAATATTCAATACAAAGCAAGAGTAGAAGAAATGAGTAAAGAATTTCTCATTGGGTGCCTCTAAATCTTCTCTTCCAAGGTGTTGGTGATGAACCCTAGCCTCCAAGAACTTGGTGTTGTGCCAAAGATATCTGATGTTTTGCCCTAATTTTCTATTTATATGAACTGGAATGGAAGAAATCGTCAAATCTCAAGTTCTGGTCGAAAATTGCCGAAAATCCTTCAACGCGATCGCGCAATGTGTCTGCGCGATCGCGTGGATGACGTCATCTCTACTCGCTTCCTTCAGCGCGATCGCGTGAACTTTCAACGCGAACGCGTGGACTTAATATCGCGCGTGTGCGCGATCGCGTGGGATACCTGCGCGAACGCGTATAATTAATATCGCGCGTAGGCGCGATCGCGTGGGATACCTGCGCGAACGCGCAGAGTATTTTTCCACGAATTTTTCCAGAACCTCCAGTTATTTCCAGTGATCAACGTTTTGTGCTCTGTTTTGCTTGTTTTCCACACTTAGGCTCTAGGGACCTCGTATTACCTGAAACATGATAAAAACTACGTAAAATGACATAAACTTGCTTAAAAACAAGTAAAACTTATAGTTAAAAAACATCGATTGTGGCGTAAAATCATGCCACATCAACACCCCCAACTTAAAGTATTTGCTTGTCCTCAAGCAAGCCATACAAAACCATGACTCAATCTAACACCTAGATATTATAGAATAACAATGTCTACATTGGTTTTGACTCTGAACTACCGGCATGCATGTTTTCCTTTAAACGACCACCCCAACTTTCTACTTTAAAGCAATATGCACACCTCAAGAACACTACGACTAACAATGAAGCTTCAATGAATGACATTACATTATCGAACATATTATGGTGCACACAAACGCTACTTTAGGCGGTCACTTTATTTTGTTCAATTCTCATCCTTATGCCCTCACATAGACCAAAGAATGTCCCAACACACATATATACGACAAGAATGGGACGAAGACGAAAGAGAAGAGAAAAACACTCACACTCACAAAGAAATTCATATCTACACATGCAAATACCATAGGCTTGCCCTTATTTTCTATGTTTTCATCCTAGGCTCGTTCGGTTGTGATCACATTAGGACTTGTTTCGGCTTGTAATGTAGGTTTAGGGACAGGTCGGATACTTTTTGGATATTAGTGACTCACCCTCCTTGAACACTACAATCATCTTGTCACCTTAATTCGCCTTTTTCTTTTCACCCCTTTATTTTCTTTCAGTTTTCGACCTCGATGTGGTTTTACTCCTAACCAACTTACAAATCTTTTTGCGTTACAATTTTCTGATTATTCTTTTTTTTTTATTATTATATATATATATATATATATATATATATATATATATATATATATATATATATATATATATATACGCAACTACCACATCGAATCTCCACTAGCAAACTCCACCACCCCCAACTTATGTTTTTAACATGTACTCCACATTTAATTCACCCCCAACTTAGGCATTTTGCCTCATCTAACTAGTAGCATCAAGGAGGGAACGGGTGCGAAGATGGATTAATTTCACAAAGGGTAAGGTTTCATAATTGGCTAGCCAAGAAAAAGGTCAAAAAGGCTCAAAAGGGAAACTAAGGGTATTTAACACTTTTGGTAAGGCTTATTTAGGCAAAGTGACTATTTTAACAAAGAAAGCCTAAGATCATCTCACAACCAAACTAACTTTCGGATTTCATACAAGACCAACCGGGCAAGTTCTAGATTATACATGCATAAACAGAATCAAACTAACAACTCACACACACATCGGCATAAGGACAATAATTTTTACACTTGTGACCTCCTAAGTAGTAATTCATCACACACAACACCCCAATAATCATAATGTCATATAAAGAATCAATCATGTCAGACACTCACTGTTCTAAGTATGCATTTTTCAAATTTTCTGAGGGGTCCAAAATTTTCAACAACCCACAACACATGCCATAAGTTACAAAGTAACACCAAATAAGTCAAGATTATTCTACTCAACCTAAGCAACATCCTAAACATGCCAGTTTCAACAAAACTAAAACCCCCCTCAGGAAAAGAATTCTGGCAAAGAAAAGCCGAGGAGGTTCCTACCCCTAACTAAAAAACTTGCAGTGTCCTCACTGCAGTACATCAACACAGAAAATCTTTTTTTTTTTTTTTTTAAACATACCTCCTAGCACTGCGTGCTATGGTCATCTCTGCTCACCCTCGGAACTGGAGCTGCTGGGCTCTGGCAGGACAAAATCGTCCTCATTTTCCTCCTCTTCATGTTGTGCTCCGCATACACTCCTCAGAATGCTCATCATTTTGTTCAGAAATTTGCTTTGCTTCTTGGCGTGCTCTTTTGCCTTTTTCTGCCTCCTCTCTATCTTTCCCTGCTTTTCTTTGATATGCTTCATGTCCTCCACCACACCTGCTAATGTCGAACCAATAAGAACAGAGGGAGCTGTAGATGTGCCTTCTCCATGTGGGCCCGCAGGGAGACTAGCCACTAGCTGCTGAATCCGATTGTCCACCCCATGGACCTGGGTGGAGATATATTGGAAAGGCCTGGCGGCTTCTTGCAGTGGTGGCAAGATTGGTATAGCCATGGGAGGAGCAGATGCCCCACCAATAGAATCTGATGCAGTAGATGTGAACTGCTCAAATGATGAGGCTGCTATATCAATCTTCCTTTTCTTCTGTACATTACCGGGCCCTCTCTTTTTCAACGGATAAATCGGTCCACCAGGCCCTTTTTCTTTGTCGCCTGGTCTTGTGGGCACTCCATCAGTGGAGCACAAGTAAGTGATCAATGATGGGAAGAATAAGCTTTTAGTCCGTTCAAGCACCACCTCCCGGATTTCCTGCATAATGAGCCTTCCCACGTCAACAGGCAATCCTTCCATCACAGCACAAATTACTTTAGCCCTCTCAAGCGGAACCTCTGAATCATGTTTTGAAGGCAGCACCCTGGATGTGACAATATCAAGCCAAGTTTTGGCTTCAGCAGTGAACTCTGCAGAGTCAATCCTTTTCTGCATTGTGTTTATCCACTTTGGTTGTTCCCCACCGTGAAGGTGGGTCACAAACCATTGTTGCCGCAGGTTTTCGTACATCTGTGCCATCTCGCTGTTGTCACCATCCTGCAGATTGTAATAGGCATTTATTCTTGAGGCATTGCACAGGACATCCACACCTCTGACTTTGACAATTGCCCTATGTGTAATGTCTGCCTCTGCAGCATTTGCGTAGAATTCCCGCACCAGGGTATGATTTGCCCTGATTGGTTCATCTGCAAAGCGTATCCAGCCGCTTGTTACCAACCTTCCATAGAACTCGGGCATCTTTTCTTCCAAATTTTCTGTTACAAAGCCCCTCTCTTCAATGAAGCTCTTTCCCAGCAATCTATCATATAGCTTCGAACATTTTGCTGACTGGAAGGTGGTGGTGTCATAATATTCAATCAAGGGTACTTGGGCAGCACTGGATGATGAAGCCATTTTTTGAGTTTAAGTACCTTGTGGTTGCAAGTTGAAGAATTTTTCCAAAAAAATTAAAATTGTGTTTGAGAGAGAATTAGGGAAATGGGAGGAATATGGGAGGAAAATGGGGGATTTTAACCCCCAGCTCGGTTTAGTAACTGACAAACGCGCCTCTGCGCGATCGCGTGGCGATGTGGCGCGATCGCGCAGAGTAAACTTACTTTTTTTTTTTTTTTTTTTTAAAATTGAACGCGATCGCGTAGGTTTGTTGCGCGATCGCGTAGAGATAAATCCGGCCCTGTTTTTCCAGATTCAGAAAATAAGCAGAAACCAGCAGCTACTGATTTGTGGCTGTTCTGAAAACTCAACCTATTCAAAACAATTCCAAAAATTGTGAAATTTTGCAGATTAGTCACAAATCATAAACTAAACAATTCTAAAAAATCGAATTTCAAAAATGATTAAAAAATTTAAAAACGATGGGTTGCCTCCCACCAAGCGCTTAAGTTAACGTCGCGGCACGACGGTTACCAACTTTACCGCTTTTCTCGCCATTTGGAGCTTATGAATTTGCGCCCCAACTTTGAATCAAGATTATGATGACGCTCATGGGGCGGTGGCAGAAAAACAAAGAGGCCAACTCTCGGATGTCTCATTTTGCACTTTTTGGCCTTTGAGTGAGGAGTGCCATTTTGTCTTCTTGGCATAGCAAACTTTAAAATAAAAACGCTTTCTTTTTCATATCCAAAATTCTCTATTGGCTCGGTTAGTTCAACTTCCATATCATCAACCAAGCACAATGTTGAAAAATGGTTAGAATGTGGTCCAGCGCGCTCAAATTCCAAATTTGCATTAGTGTTGGCATCTTCACCAAAAAAATGAACTAGAGTCTTCAAAAATCATTTCATGAACTTTTCTATGCAACTCTAGTATCATTTCTTCAATCTCGGCATCATTCACTATTTTTGGATTTGTTGGTTGGTAATTTATCATTAGCTCTTGAAAATCAATAGTGACCACTTCTTCATTGGAAACCAACTTAAAACTACTATTCATGGCCTTTTGATATTGAGTGTTACATTCCTCAATCTTTGCATTCAATTCGGCCTCCAATTTTTGGATAGCAATTTCAAGTGACTCCATTTCTTGACTTTGCTCAACATGCATTTTTCGATATTCTTCCATCATCCGTGAAAAGCCTTCACGGTGATTTCCATAGGCTTCAAGTTGTTGAGCTTGATTCATTAGCCAATCTTGGCTCAAAATTTCCTCTTTGTCAAGTTTTTCTTCATAGTGAGAATCATCCAAAGCTTGTAAAAATCCTAACATGGTGAAATCCATGTTTTGGATAGTTTCATCATCTCCATGTTGAACTACTTCCCACCAATTGGCCACAATCTTCCCATATTTTTCATTTCTCGCCATAATGCCATTCAACATTTCCTCAATTTCCTCTTTTCGAGAATTGGAGATTTCTTCTTTATGACGTAGCTCATTTTCTTCAAGTTGAACCATTTCTTCAATTTCACAACTCTCGTCGTGGTCACAAGAATTTTCGGGTTCATCTTGTAAACTTGAAATCTCTTCTTCAACCATTTCATTTTGAGGAGTCGACATTTCCATGACAATTGAGGAACTGGCATCCTCAAATGACTCATTCATTCTTTTTATGGCTTCTCCATTTTTTAAAATGGATTGTTGGAGGAGCTTTCGCTCTTCCTCCATTTTAGCTTCTCGATCTAAGTATGTTTGGAGCATTGCCATAATGCCTTCATGTCCGGCACTTTGTCCTTCATTTGTCATGTTGTTGTCCCTGTCAAACTCAAAATCACAATTAGCATTTTCGTTAGAACAACTTGGGGGAGGGGAAACAAAATAATTGGGACAATCACCCCAATGTCCACCTTGACAACCACATATATTACAAACACTCTCATCATAGGAATGAGACGGTGCACACATCTCTCTCCCGGGAGCATATTCACAATCTTGCCAAAAGTGGGGTCCTCCACAATATGGACATGGGTCATCAAAATATGGATTACAACCATCAAACCCATTTTCATTCCAAGATGCCATTTTTTTTTTTAAACAAAAATAAAAACACAGATAACAACTACACAAATATTCACAGGTTCGGATCAAAGCAAGTTAGCTTATTTCCTAGATTAGCCAAAATACACCAATTGTTCCCCGGCAACGGCGCCATTTTTGATAACGTCCAAATCCACCCTATTAATTAGAATGGGCACGGTCGTATGCAAATATAATTTACCCAACTATGAGTCGGGGTCGAATCCCACAGAGAACAATATGTAGGCGATTAGGAAAAGTAGGAATTTTCACCAATAATAGCTAAAGCCAAACGATAGATAATATTTTGGTTTTGTTTGAGAGAAAATTATAACTAATGCAAAAATGTAAACTAACCTAGAAAGCAAGTAAAATGATCAATGGCCACAAGCATGGATACAAGGGAAACTACGCTCAAGTAACGATCCAATGTACTTCATGATTTACAAATAATAGTGAGTTTATATTACTTAGCCTCGGATAATGACTCTAAATTAGCTTCTTCCGAAGACTAACTAGACTACCTAATTGAATATCCCTAAAGCAATTAGGAGCATTAAGAACACCCGAATATGGCTACAAGTGGTGTCGCCTATCCCTAGGTCGATTTCCATTAGATGAGGGTTAACACCCCAAATTCTTGTTAATTAATCTTTCCCAATCCCGAGTTTGCCTCTTCCAAGTTTAAATCGAAATAAATGGGCAAGTCTTAGGGTTAGCTACTCCCTTAAGAATCATTCAAAATGAGATTAATTAAAGAAACAATAACCCACTTCATTAGGAATAAAATCATTCAACACATAAGCAAAACAAGATATTCAATCCAAACTTAAACAATATATACTTCCATAAACAAGGTTCAAGTATTGAAATGAAATACTACACACATAAATATTCAATACAAAGCAAGAGTAGAAGAAATGAGTAAAGAATTTCTCATTGGGTGCCTCTAAATCTTCTCTTCCAAGGTGTTGGTGATGAACCCTAGCCTCCAAGAACTTGGTGTTGTGCCAAAGATATCTGATGTTTTGCCCTAATTTTCTATTTATATGAACTGGAATGGAAGAAATCGTCAAATCTCAAGTTCTGGTCGAAAATTGCCGAAAATCCTTCAACGCGATCGCGCAATGTGTCTGCGCGATCGCGTGGATGACGTCATCTCTACTCGCTTCCTTCAGCGCGATCGCGTGAACTTTCAACGCGAACGCGTGGACTTAATATCGCGCGTGTGCGCGATCGCGTGGGATACCTGCGCGAACGCGTATAATTAATATCGCGCGTAGGCGCGATCGCGTGGGATACCTGCGCGAACGCGCAGAGTATTTTTCCACGAATTTTTCCAGAACCTCCAGTTATTTCCAGTGATCAACGTTTTGTGCTCTGTTTTGCTTGTTTTCCACACTTAGGCTCTAGGGACCTCGTATTACCTGAAACATGATAAAAACTACGTAAAATGACATAGACTTGCTTAAAAACAAGTAAAACTTATAGTTAAAAAACATCGATTGTGGCGTAAAATCACGCCACATCAGTGACTGGTGGAGGTGTGGGGTGGGGTGAGTGTTGGGGTGGGTGGGGGTGGTGGTGGGGGGCTAAGGGTGAAGATGAGGTGAGTTCGAGGTGTGGGAGGAGACAATCAATGAAGAATGCCACTTATAAGACTTGTTTTTTCTACTTTCATTAGGGAAGTTATTTCCTTCATCTTTTAAGGAACTTTTTTCCTAAAGAAGAATGTTTTAAAAAAAATTTGACCAACCGAATATGTAAAAATTAGAAAATGTTTTCCTATGTACCGACACACTCTTAATATTGCGCACCATAGGAGAAATCGGTACTAAAATCCAAACATTTGTTTCTCATCTTTCCCTTGGTTACTGGTATTAGTATGTGTGTATGATAGTCGTTTTTGAACTGGCCGAATAATTTATCATTTACCAACTGCTAGGAGAGAAAGGAAGAAAGGGAAAAAAAACACAAAAATTAGCTAATCTATGATATTTGCTTATTTTCCCTTATGATTCATATCTTTCAAAATAATTAAGAGGTGACTGGGCCAAGAGTAATACAATCTCAGAGCCATGCAATTGTTATCAATAGTTGCTATAGAGTTTTCAGTCAACTTCAAGTTCCTTTTCCTCTTCTTCATACTCTGTAATCCACTGCTTTAGATTGGCTTTCAACAAAGAAATATTTATTCACTTTCAAGCTATTGTCTACTGATTCGTACCGGAACCATTTTCTCCTTAAATTGAAGAGGAAAAACAACAAAGAAGTCTCCTTCCCCGAGCTTTCATTTTCATCCAACCTTTGCTTCCTTGTAACTACGAAATCTTGTCAAAAGCGTCAAAAGAGGAGAGAAAAAAAAGAACCAACTTTAGTAGAGTTCAGACAAGAGGCTGCTTTTCTATTTTGGTCTAGCCGGTGAATATTTAATTAAGGAGATAGCTATGGAAATCTTATCTATGTATGTGGAGAAAGTCACAGATTGCTTGATGCAGCCAGTTGTGTGAGGGATTGGGTATTTATTTATTACGAGAGCAACATCGGATCTTTGGATAATGAACCTCAGAAGCGGGTGCAGCTTGGAGTGAAGGCTGCCAGGAGAAAATTACAAGTCATTTCACCCAATGTTGAGGCTTGGTTAACTAGTGTTAATACGGCTACTGCAGATGTGGCAGGTGTAATGCGAGGTAGAATTGAGGTTGAAAGAGGTTGCTTCTATGGTTGGTGTCCCAACTTGAAGTTACGCTACTTGCTGAGCAGGAGAGCTAAGAGAATTGCTTTGGATGTGATTGAACTTCGAACTGAAGGCCACAATTACGATGATTTCTGCTATCCTGCACCACTGCAGTCGAAATTGAAGCTATACCTAGTAACAGTGGTGAGGAGTTTGACTCCCTAAAATTGAAAGAGGAACAGGTCATAGCAGCTTTGAGAGATGAAAGTGTTCCTATAATTGGGATATGTGGTATGGCTGGTGTCGGTAAGACAACTCTGGTTGAGAAAATCAGACAAAGGGCAAAACAATAAAGATTGCTTGATAAAATTGTCATGGCAACTGTTAGTCAACAACCAGACTTTAAAAGAATTCAGGGTGAGATCGCAAAAGAAGTCGAGCTTACATTAGAACAGGATAATTTGTGGAGTCATGGAAATTAGCTGCATTCAAGGTTAATGGGTCAGGACGATGTCCTTGTAATCTTGGATGATGTTTGGGAGGCTCTTGATCTAAAGAGACTGGAATTCCCAGTGGTAGCAACCACAATCATCAGTGCAAGGTGACCTTGACAACATGTCTCCGAGATGTTTGTGAAGCTATGGAGGCTCAAAAGATCACGGAAGTTGGAACCTTATCTGAAGAAGGATCATGGATTCTTTTCAGGCATAAACCGGTAATTCAGTTGACAATCCTTCTCTTTTTGACATAGCAAAAGATGTTGCGGAAGAATGCAAGGGGTTGCCGCTTGCAATTATTACAGTTGCTGGATAAATAGTACTGAGTAATATTCAGATAGTCATTTCTGTTTATCACGGAAGCTAGCAACTTTCTTTTACTTTTCAAATATTCCCGATTAGAAATCTGAAGCATCAGTGCACTCATAAGATAGGGGTAAGATTTGCGTACACTCTACCCTTCCAGACCCCCTCTTTGTGGTATTACACTGGGTATGTTGTTGTTGTTGTTGTTGTATTGTATTGTATTGTATTGTATTTCTATGCTAATGATCTTTGTCCTTTTGCAATTTCTGCTCCCAGGCACTAAACCGTCGACAATATGAAGCTAGTGATGGAGATGAGCTGAAAGTTAGTGATGTCTACACCGAAGCTAGTGGGACGTTAAAGAAGATCTCATAAATCTAGTGCCTTGCTAGTCTTGGATGTTCTCAAAGCATCATATTGAACTCAAAGTCAGACATAATAAGTGTAATAATGCTAGTATGCTTTCATTATCTCAAGCACATTTTATCCTTCTCTAAGAATGTGTTTTGACATCCTTATGCATTTTATGTAAAGGACCTCAACTCAGAACTGTTAAATAATGTTGCATAAGGTTGCTACCTTCGTAATAGAAATCGTCTCTCCACTTTTGTTATTTCTCTAATGGAAAATTAATAGCGGTTAAGCATAACCCGGAAGTTGAAGCAACAACTGATTTTGCAAATATGTTGTGATAGCTCTGTGTTGTCTTTGTGTGACCTATAGGCTATAGATTCGAGCCGTGGAAGTGACCAATAGAGCTTGCATTAGGTTAGGCGGTCTACATCACACCCATGGAGTGCGGCCCTTCTCTGATCCTATTAACGCGGGATGCTTTGTGCACCGGGCTGCCCTCGATAGCTTGCATATTTTTAGTGTTTATTTAGCATGTTTATTTTAGAATGACAGTGAGTTGATGTAGTTGATCTTGCATCATTAATAACAAAAGATTTAACGTCGAACTTACAACTCAGAAATACATTATAATCTATACATACAAGTTTAACTTATATTCTAACACCGGGAAAAAATGTATGCTATCAAATCAGCTAAAAAACTAAAAGATAATTATAAGTAAAAAAAGCTGGAAAATTCCGGTTACTTTTACAAGTTACAATATGTGTAGGTTACTCTCTCCAAATTTAACTTGATAATAGTACTCCCTCCCTCACATATTAGTTGTCAACGTTACTATAAATATTTGTTCCAGTATATTTGCCATTTTATGAAATCAAGGTAGAATAATTTGTTTGGTCAAATTTCTAAAATTAACTTATTTCAAAAAGTTTGTTTAAAAAAAATACTTTTGTTGAGAAATAATTTATGTTTGACCAATTAGTTTAAAAACACTTTTGAGCTTCAATTAGTGTTTGACCAAGCTTTAAAAAGTGCTTCTAATATATTTTCTAAAAAATTATTTTGGGGAAATGTTGCTAGTTTTAGCTACTGAAAAATAACTTCTGCTACTCCCATGAAATAATTATTTTCTCTCAGAAGCTTGATCAAACACCTTAATTTCTTTTTTAAAAATAAATACTTTTGGCTTCTCAAAACCTTAGCCAAACAAGCTAGAAATTATTTATTTTTATCCCATTTTACCATTTTGGCAAAGTCGGGGAGTGCGTGGACCGGGATGACAATCCTGGACAAGTCAGTTCATTCCACCTAAAAAGTTAAAAGAGGAAATTAACGGGCCAATTTATTGACTAAAATACCCTTGTTACAATTGGTTTGACATTTCCTCATTAACCTACACTGATTGACCAATCGAAAACCCTAATTTTGACCAATCGGACAATACCCGTAAAATGCCTCAAGGCTCCAAGCACAGTCAAGATCCCACGGACCCAAAATCAAAGGCTTTATTTTTTATTTTTTTTATGGTCGTAAATTATTTTTTGTAAAAAATATATTGATGGGGTTATTTTTTATTTTATTTAATGCAGAAGGTGAAAGGAGTTGAAATTGGGGTTCCAATAGTGTATGGAAATGTTGCATTTTGGCTTGGTAAGAAGGCAAGCGAGTGAGTATTATTAACAAAGTTGATAAAATTAAATTAAGGCCCCGTTTGTCCATAGAAACCAAAAAAGATTTCACTTTTTTTTTTTGGGATTTTGGAGTTGGAGTTGTGTTTGACCATAGTTTTTGAAATTGTAGTTTTTGATGAAATGTAGTTGTAAAAAAGTGATATTTTTTGAAAAATAAGTTTTTGGTATTCCGGAATACAACTTCAAATTGTATTCGGAGGCCAAACACTGAAAAGTAAAAAAAGTGAAAAAGAATTTCGGAAGAAGTGAAATAAGTGACTACTTTTAGCCTTTTTATTTTGGTTTAAAATAAGTATCCACTTACTTTTTTTCACACTCCTTAAGAAAACATCAACTCCCGTAAGAAAACACTAACTCCTAAAGAAAAATAGGTGTTTTCGACCAAACTACCCTTAATTAATTAGACAGTTGTCTATTTATTGACTTGAGTAGATGGGGGCAAATTTGAAAAATTAAAGTTAATTCATTTATTACTATGTTTGCTTGTTGGTACTGCTGAGTGCATCCTACCCTCCCTAGACCCCACTTACCCTTATTCACACTCCTAAAGAAACACCAACTCTCGTAAGAAAACCCAAACTCCTAAAAAACAAAAGTAGTTTGACTAAACTATCCTTAATTAATAAGATGATTGTCTATTTATTACCTTGAGTAAATTGGGGCAAATATGAAAAAATAAAATTAATTTCTTTTTTATTATATTTGCTTGTTGGTACTGCTGCGTACACACTACCCTCCCTAGTCCCCACTTGTGGGATTACAGTGGGGTATGTTGTTGGTGTTGTTCCTTTTTGTTATGTATGTGGACACTTATTTTGAACTCAAATAAAAAGGCTAAGTGGACACTTATTTTGAACAGAAGGGAGTATGTTACTACTGTTGGGTGATATGTTTGTCTGAATGAAGTGTTGATGATTTCTGGAGTGCAGGTTCCAGTCTCATAAATGGACTATTTACGTTCGTGGTGTAACTAATGAGGATCTGAGTGTGGTGGTGAAACGTGTGGTTTTTCAATTGCACGCAAGTTTTAACAATCCTACGAGGGTTGTGGACACACCGCCTTTTGAGTTATCAGAATCTGGATGGGGTGAATTTGAAATTGTGATAACCCTTCATTTCCACACTGATGTTTGTGATAAACCATTGCACTTGTGAGTTGAAATGATTAAACACATATGCCTGGACCATACCATTTACTCCCTCCGTCCCTATTTAAGTGTCTATTTAAGTGTCTTAGTTTGACCGGGTACACAGTTCAAGGAATAAAAAGAGACTTTTGAATCTTGTGATCCTAAATTAAAGATGTATGTAATGTATTAAAATGTTCTTTGAATCTTATGGTTTTAAACTTGCCATGTAGGATGTTAGAATTGTCAAGAGGCACTCTTTTTAGGACAAATCAATAAGGAAAGTAAGACACTTAAATTGGACGGAGGGAGTAAAATTTTGTATTACATCTATAGTGCAATTATCTAAAATACGCCTCAGTCCCAACCTAGCTTGGGTCAGTTGTATGAATCCTAAATGATCTGTTTGGTTCAGAATATTTCAATACTCCATACTTGAGGATTGTCTAATCCTAAGGGTTCTCTATAAAGAAATTTCCTAGCTTGTCGTTGTACTGTTCTTAGGTAAATTTAAATCACATGGAAAGGACAATGTCTCCAAAGATTTACATTCTCTCGGATTCCTTGTAGATTCAGCTAAAATGGAAGCAATTTCATATAGGCAATCCGCTAATTGAAAATTTGTACACTTACATTAGACCTAGTGTTTGCCTGGAGGCTTTTAGTTTGCAGAGAGATGTGTGTATGTTAGTATGGAAATATCTGTAATTTTAAAGAACCTATAGTTCTAGAAAGCCCCTAATCTATTAAGTATTATAATGAAATGAGCCCATATAGAACAAAATGGATAGATGATTCATATAATCATAGGCAGCCCTAACTAGTTTGGGATTGAGGCTTAACCGCTTAGTAGTTGTTGCTTTATTTTCTTTCGTTGTAGTCTTTGAACTATCCTACTTGTTGTTTCTTTTATTATTTTCTGCTTTTATTCATGTAAACTCTTCTTTATTTGCAGATATCACCATTTGAAACTATATCCAGAGGATGACTCTGGGCCTCTGTCCACTAAGAAACCTGTTGTAGTAGAGTCATATGATGAAATTATTTTTACGGAGCCTTCAGAGGCTTTTTTTGCCCGTGTACAGAACCATCCAGCAGTCAATGTGCCTAGACTACCACCTGGCCTAAATTTACCTCCTGGTGTGTTTTCAATGTTTTCAACTGCTTAATAATTTACTCTATTTATGTAGATTACTTATTTTGATGCCTTTGTCTTTAGTACCAATAGAAGATGTTGATCGAAAGAAACGTGGTGACACCAAAGATCATCCTCTAAGTCAATGGTTCACTAATTTATCTGAAGCAGACGAGCTGTTAAAACTTACAGCAGCTCGGCAGCAGGTTATTATGTTTTATATGCTCTATCTTCTTTTTGTTGTCACTGATATGAGCTACGGCTCTCTTTTAATAAGTAAGAGAAAGGGGATTTTCGAATGGTTTGAATGCTTATACTTGAAATTTTGTTGCTAAAGAGTATTTTTATTTTATATAATGGAATCAAAACTAGAAGCTATATTTCTTATGGTCCGTTTCAATATCATAGGTGCAAGGTCATATCGCAAGATTGAGAAGACAATTGAGCTTGGTAGATGGCCAGCATCAACAATTGAAACCTGCCCCTGATCCGTGATTGTGTATCATAATAATATCTACAGTCATCCATCCAATTTTCTCTGCAGAAGAAAAGCGTTCTTCCCACTTTTTGCCCTTTTTTATGGTTATCTTTGACAGAATTACAAATGTACCGTACCGCCTACTCTACAGGAAGAAGAGATGCAATAGATTCATTTCTTACTACATTGATACTGAGATTAGTCCATTAATGGTGTTCTGTTAGCAAAATCAATGATTTTTTTTTAATTAAAAAAATAGAAATTCATTACCTGCATTGCATTATTTGATTGTTTCATTCTGTACGTATAAATTGATTCACAAGTGCAGAAATCTCAGTGTTTTTTATTGGCATGGAATTTGTTACTGGAAAACAATTCTAAGAGTGTTTTAGTGATGGTAGTTCGAGCCAAGTTAAATATAAATGTAGATGATTTTTTGTTTGGTACGAATTTTTTTATATTGCTTCCCCTTTTATTTAAGATATCGTTGTTACTTCTGTTTTCTTCTTTTAAATCTGTTTTGATATCCGTTACTTGAGCCGAGGGTCTTTCGTAAACAGCCTCTCTACCTCCACGAGGTAGGGATAAGGTCTGCATACACTCTACCCTCCCCAGACACCACTTGTGGGATTACACTGATATGTTGTTGTTGTTGTTTATAAAATATTTGAACAGATTGGTGGTGATACTTTTGTAGGGAACCAGATTGATTGGTATAATTGTATATACCGAACTAAAGAATTCTCGAGACATGTGATTCTCCTATATAGTTAGTTCCAGGAGTCCACACATAGGATTTGCAAATTTAACCGCTTATGGTTGCAGTGATTTATCTGTCACGAACTTATATTAGCTAAGGTGCTTGAGCCAGAGCAGTGATAACAGCATGAGACTTTAGATATTTCATGTTCTAAAAGTGTTTTGAATTTACATGGTGTGTGTTTTGTGTATGCAGTTGTTAGTGAAGAACTGATCGAATATGGTTTCATACAAAGCACACTGTAAAAACACACAGTGTAAATCCTGGCATAGGGGGAGAATTCGAGAAAATTTCTAGTTCTATTTACTTGTTCACTCCACGATTCCATTTAATCGTCAATTCAAATGCGACGGCATTTTACCAGGTGATGTTCAAGGCCTCCCCCTTTTCTAATTCTCTCACTACTTTTTTTTCCATCTGTACTGAAAAAAGCTTTCATCTTTCCCATTTCCTCTTCTTCATACTCTGTTATCCTCCGTTTTAGATTGGCTTTCAACAAAGAGAATTACATTTGCTCTCAAGCTATTATCAACTGATTCCTAGTAGAACCGTTTTCTCCTTGTTCCTGAGCTTTCATTTTCATCCTACCTTTGCTTCCTTGAAACTAGGAAATCTAGTCAAAAGAGAAGAAAAATTAATTAAGGAGATAAGTATGGAAATCCTATGTATGTGGGAAAAGTCACAGATTGATTGATGCAGCCAGTTGCACGAGGTATTGGGTAATTCTTTTACTACAGGAGCAACATCAGATCTTTGGAAAATGAATCTGAGAAGCTGGACAATACTAGAAGCGGGGTGCAGCAAAGAGCAGAGGCTGCCCAGAGAAACTTACGAGTCATTTCGCAAGACGTTGGGCTTGGTTAACTAGTGTTAATACAATTACTACAGATGTGGAAGGTGTAATGCGAGGTAGAGTTGAGGTTGAAAGAGGTTGCTTCTATGGTTGGTCTCCAAACTTGAAGTCACGTTACTTGCTGAGCAGGAGA
This sequence comes from Lycium barbarum, assembly GCF_019175385.1. NCBI lineage: Eukaryota > Viridiplantae > Streptophyta > Magnoliopsida > Solanales > Solanaceae > Lycium > Lycium barbarum. Next base: position 132,064,508 of record NC_083344.1, read on the forward strand.
GCTAAGAGAATAGCATAGGGTGTGATTGAACTTCAAGATGAAGGCACAGGTTATGCTAATTTCTCCGATCCTGCACCACCTATTGAAATTGAAGCTATACCTATTACAATTGATGAGGAGTTTGAATCCAGAAAATTGAAAGAGGAAGAGGTCATGGCAGCTTTGAGAGATGAAAGTGTTACTATAATTGGGATATGTGGTATGGGTGGTGGGTAAGACGACACTGGCTGAACAAATAAGACAGAGCGAAAAAAGAAAGGTTGTTTGACGAGGTTGTCATGGTAATAGTCGGTCAAAAACCAGACTTAAAAAGAATTCAGAGTGATATCGCGGAAGGAGTCGGTGTAACATTACAAGGGTCAATTTGTGAAATTGTGGAGATCAGCTGCGTTCAAGGTTATTGGGTCAGGAGAGTGTCCTTGTAATCTTGGATGATGTTTGGGAGACTCTTCATGATCTAGAGAAACTTGGAATTTCCAGTTGTAGCAACTTCAACCATCAGTGCAAAGTGACATTGACAACGGGTCTCCGAGATGTCTGTGAAGCTACGGATGCTCTAAAGATCATAGAAGTTGGAACCTTGTCTGAAGAAGCATGAATTCTTTTTAGCCAGAAAGCCGGTTACTTGGTTGACGATCATTCTGTTCATCGCAGAGCAAAAGATGTTGCCAATGAATGCAAGGGCTTGCCGCTTGCAATTATTACAGTTGTTGGAGCGGTGAACTGTAAAAGAAAACCTTCGTGGGAGGATTTCCTTGTACAATTAAAAAGATCAACTCCAACAAATATCCCAGGAGTGATTAAAAATGTGTATCAATCTCTCAAGCTAAGCTATGATTACTAGGAACGTGATGAAGTCAAGTACCTATTTTTTCTTTTGTTCCTTAACAATTACTTAGATATATGGAATGGGGCTTGACACCTTTTAGAAAATAAAAAATCTAGACGAAGAAGAAAGAGGATGTGCCATCTTATAGAAACATTGCAAGGTTGTTTCTTGTTAACAGAAGGCTCCGGCGAAGGTTATGTCCAAGTGCATGATGTGGTTCTGACATGGCTATATTAATTGCATCTAAGGACAAGCATGTCTTTATGGTAAGTCACGATTTGAACTCGAAGGAGTTCCCGAGAAGTTCTTACCAACAATATAGTTAAATGTCAATTGTTGCAGAGAGTTTATATGAGCTTCCTGTAATAATAGTCTGCACAAAACTTACTCTTTATTTTTTAAACTCCGTGCCTAATAAAACTACGACACTTAAATTGGGACCGAGCGAGTATCATGAAACTTTTTTGTTTGTTTGTACATAGAGGATATTTTTTATGAAAATTATTACATTAATTCTAATTCAACCCTTTCATTTAATTAGTTCTTCACTTGCTGTTACCTTGACGTGTGATGGATGGGATACGGTTCACTCTTTTATTTGTAATTGAAGATATATTGAGTTTTCATCCCTTAAAAATGCAAAGCTTTAACTTTTGCAGGTTTCTTCTCCCAGTGTGGAATAGCTACAACTCGGGCTGAAAGCATAACTGCTCTATGCTCTCACCATCTTCCACCTGGCTACTTCAGCAAACTTGAAAAATTGGAAGTACTTGGGTGTGGCAAATTAAGAAACTTGATGTGTCACCATCAGTGGCCGGAGGTGTTTTGAATCTTCGAGAACTAGAGATAAGAAACTGTCAGTCAATGGAAGAAGTGATCAAATTTATTAGATTCTCTCCTCTTGTACATTTGGTGAAAAAAATGTCATGCAATATTTAAATGCGTTTTTCTTTCATTACTTTGCGTGTCGTGATGGATGGTATTAGAATGCATTTACATATCAAATAGAACATTCTAGTTGATTTCACTTTTGATAGTTAAGATGCTTATATGGTGGTAATTTTCTGTAAAAACTTATACATCATTGAATGTCCTGTAAAATAGGCAAAGTAAATAGTTCTAAAGTGATTTGTTCCCCTTTTATAGCCCCAAGCAAAGCAAAAGGGGATAGTGAGCAAAACGAGTGATAATGTCCTTTTATTTTTAATATACTTTCAACAATGTTGATCTCGGTAGTGTCTTTTGCTCCGAGTGTATCTGCAACAAAATACAATAAAATTTGATGCTCTGTCTCAAATAAATTGCAGAGATGGAGACCATGAGATAGGTAAAAGTTAAAGAGATATTCATAGTGATCATTGAAGAAATGGTCTGTCTTAATGCTTGGGTGTTGATGTAGACAAATTTAAGCCTAGAAAGTAATGTGTATGTTTTGCATGGTCTTAGTGAAGAAATGGTTGTAGACATTATTCTAAAACCATCAGTAGTCATTTGTGTGAAACTGGAAGGGAAATACTTTGTTAAAAGTTTGAGAGAATGTATGCACAAAGAGCCTGTTTGGATTGACTCATAAGTTGTTTTCAGCTTCTTTGAGTGTTTGACTAATTAGTTTAAAGCCATTTTGTGCTTAAAATAAGCTCAAAAAAATAATTGGGTCCATTTGACTTAGCTTATCTAAAGCAGCTTATAAGCTGAAAACAGCTTATAAGTCACAAAAAATAAGTTAGACTACTCCAACTTATTTTTTTAGCTTATAAGCTGCAAACAATTTATAGGCATAAACCCATCCAAACAGGCTCAAAATCTATTCTTGGAGTACGTACTTTTTCTTTTTTCTTCTTTACGGTGTCTGCCATTGCAAGAAAGCATATATTCCGGAAAAGTCCTCAAATGAGCTTAAAAGTTTTGAGTGAAGCAAGATCTGGAATTAGATCCTCACTACTTAAGACTTTAAAATGTGAGATAATAGACATTAAACACTTTAATGCTATCATTGTGACCCCACTCTTCCTCTTTCTTTATTCTCAAGCCTGGATGCAGAGCTTATAAATCTCAGTGAATATATTGCTTTGAAGCAAAGAACCAAATTATCCATTGCCACTCTTTGATCTTTTATTTTCATACCAACGCTCTTTCATTTGTTCAAAATTGGTGGGAGAAATTGATTTTTAAAGCAAAGCCTTGAGAGGATCCACAAACCTAGGTTGCAGCAAACCACCCTGTGCAAGGGCTATGGTGATGGGGCACTTCCAAGCTTGTCGAATATTGCACAAGATAATATTCTGGTTGGGTGTGATATGCACATTCAGATTATACTTCTCAATAACTTCCCTGAGTGTCTTCTTCATAATTCCTTTTACACGACCGTTGTCAACATGTAGACCACAAAACAAATGACCGTCTCCCTGTTCATGCCATCCCAAGTAACCCTTAAATTCCCGCTCAAGCAACTCGCGGCAGGGCTCAAACTTCTTTCCGTAATAATGCTTAGTTACAGAACGAAACTTCTCGATCCCCCATGAACTGAGTAAATATTTCAATCTGCTATACCTGCAATCATCTCTTCTCCCATTCTTTCTTTGAGTAACAACAATAGCTTTAACTGCATAGAGTATATCCTCTTTAGGAACGTAACCCAACAACTCTGCCAAACGAGGAAAAGTAGATTCCATCCTATGAGTTCGACCCATACCACCACTAACATATATATTGAATCCCTGAGGCTCTCCATCCGCATCAGATACAACAACACCTATGTCATTAGTGAGAAGGTCCACCGAGTTATCAATTGGCACAGTAACTGCAATTTTGAACTTTCTTGGCAAGAACTGAGTTCCATAGATGGGTTCAGGTGAGTCAGGGAAGTTTGTTCCATAGGAGTTATCATTTCGAGCTTTAACAACTTCAGGAGGTTCTGCTGTCATAAATCTCTCTCCATCCACCCAAACGTCATAGTAAAATCTAGACTGGGGAGTTAAAAGTGTTGCAAAGTTATCAGCGGTTTGTTTAGTAAACATATGATCTTTTTTTTGCAAACGGGACAGCTGGAGCAAGGACCTTCCTGTTGAGGTCACCACATGCACCAATATTTGAACCCATATTGTTGATGATTGTACTCATTACCGTCTTGAGGTCTGCTTTCACGACCCCATGCAACTGAAAGGTCTGTCTCGTTGTCAAACGGAGTGTCCCGATTCTAAATTGGTCAGCAAGATCATCCAAGACCAAGTAGAGTCTGTTTGGTACCTCCCCACCAGGGTTCTTTGTCCGAAGCATAAATGAGTATGATCTTGAACCACGCTCGTCTCTGTTGTATTGCATGTAGCTTCCATGGAAATTGATCAATTGTGTTGCAGCCTCATTGATGTTTGGGGCATCATTTAGAATCTCCTCATTAAGAGGATATCTTATGAAGTTACTATGTTCTTTGAATATTTCAACTTTACTACGCTTTGGCTCTACTGTAGCTGGCTTCGCTGGCGTAGCGACAACACGGACAATAGAACTAGTATTGGAAGGGTTTAATGAGCGGTTCACATTGAGACGTCTGCTAAGCAACAGCGAATTGGTGGATGTGCTTTTCAACCCATTAAACCTTTGACTTTGGAGCTTCGAGTTCGGGTTATCGATGGTGGCAATATTAATCACTGTTATTCCAAATGACGTCGTCATTATCCCTAGCTAATAAAGGGGGAAGGGAAGCTAGGGTTTTTAGAAATGAATAATTTGTGTGAAAATAGCGAAGAGTATCGAGATGTATTTGAGGGAAAATTCTTCATTTCTAAAAACCCTACCTTTTTTCCTCCCCCCCCTATTAGCTAGGGATAATGACGACGTCGTTTGGAACAACAGCGATAAACATCGCCACCGTAGATGAGCCGAACCCAAACTCGAAGCTCCAAATTCAAAGGTTTAATGGGTTGAAAAGAACATCCACCAATTCGCTGTTGCTTAGCAGACATCTCAATGTGAACCGCTGATTGAACCCTTTCAATACCAGTTCTATTGTCCGTGCTGTCGCTACGCCAGCGAAGCCAGCTACAGTGGGGCCAAAGCGTAGTAAAGTTGAAATATTCAAAGAACAAAGTAACTTCATAAGATGTCCTCTTAATAAGGGGATTCTAAATGATGCCCCAAACATCAATGAGGCTGCAACACAATTGATCAAGTTCCATGGAAGCTACATGCAATACAACAGAGACGAGCGTGGTTCAAGATCATACTCATTTATGCTTCGGACAAAGAACCCTAGTGGGGAGGTACCAAACAGACTCTACTTGGTCATGGATGATCTTGCTGACCAATTTGGAATCGGGACACTCCGTTTGACAACGAGACAGACCTTTCAGCTGCATGGAGTCGTGAAAGCAGACCTTAAGAGGGTAATGAGTACAATCATCAACAACATGAGTTCAACTCTTGGTGCATGTGGTGACCTCAACAGGAAGGTTCTTGCTCCAGCTGTCCCATTTGCCAAAAAAAATTATATGTTTGCTAAACAAACCGCTGATAACACTGCGACACTTTTAACTCCCCAGTCTGGATTTTACTATGACGTTTGGGTGGATGGGGAGAGATTTATGACAGCAGAACCTCCTGAAGTTGTTAAAGCTCGAAATGATAACTCATATGGAACAAACTTCCCTGACTCATCTGAACCCATCTATGGAACTCAGTTTTTGCAAATAAAGTTCAAAATTGTAGTTACTGTGCCAACTGATAACTCGGTGGACCTTCTCACTAAAGACATAGGTGTTGTTGTTGTATCTGATGCGGATGGAGAGCCTCAGGGATTCAATATATATGTTGGTGGTGGTATGGGTCGAACTTATAGGATGGAAACTACTTTTCCTCGTTTGGCAGAGCCGTTGGGTTACGTTCCTAAAGAGGATGTACTCTATGCAGTTAAAGCTATTGTTGTTACTCAAAGAGAGAATGGGAGAAGAGATGACCGCAGGTATAGCAGATTAAAATATTTACTCAATTCATGGGGATCGATAAGTTTCGTTCTGTAACTGAGCAGTATTACGGAAAGATGTTTGAGCCTTGCCGCGAGTTGCCTGAGTGGGAATTTAAGAGTTACTTGGGATGGCACGAACAGGGAGACCGTCATTTGTTTTGTGATCTACATGTTGACAACGGTCGTGTAAAAGAATTATGAAGAAGACACTCAGGGAAGTTATTGAGAAGTATAATTTGAATGTGCGTCTCACACCCAACCAAAATATTATCTTGTGCAATATTCGGGAAGCTTGGAAGTGCCCCATCACCACAGCCCTTGCACAGGGTGGTTTGCTGCAACGTAGGTTTGTGGATCCTCTCAACATAACATCTTGGCGACTCCGCTGGGGACTTTAGGTTCTAATCATAACAAACTTAGGTTAATAAATAATTTGTTGGATGTTTTGTTTATTTTGACTTTATTGTTGGTTTTTCCCGTATGTGCTTTTAAGTGTTTTTATTCCTTATGTGAAATTTCTATGTAATATGTATGTTATTGATTTCCTTAAATTGTCATTTCGTTCATACTTCCTCCACTCTTGGAAAATTCACACTTAAAGCCGTTTCGCGGTTCGCGGTCGTGCACTACTAAATCACTCTTTAGTTGGATCGATCTTGTGGATTTAGTCGATCGGCGGTGCAGTCGACAACCATGGACTTTCCACTCCCAAGTTGTCCACTTGGGGGAGCCTTGTGTCATAGAAAACCAACTCCTAGTCAGCCTAAGATAGAGCTAAACCAAAACCCTCTTTAAGGACATACATCACGCAAATCTAGGAGGCTTAATACCCAAGGTGTATTAAGTCCATTAGTCAACCTCGTCCAAATGTCCGAGTGGGTGTATCACCTCGAGCGACGGTTATCACTTTATGTGCATTGGTTTGAAGGATAAACATGTGTGTTATGTGGACCATATGTTATTTAGGGTAATAGGTGGAACTAACCATTTGTGAACGCAGGTAGCCATGAGTCAACACAATATTTACCCGCAGTTTAGCATGGTCTTGAGTGTTCCTCCTCAACTAAAAGCATGGTGGATTAATTTGGGGGACTACGAACAGCGGGTGATACATGGAACGCTAGGGCATTTATCATCTTTAATGGATATCCAGCCGTGTAGAGACATCATTGAAGCGGCACCTGTGTTTTGGGATGAGAAATGGGTCGTGTTTAGATTTGGCAACAGTGAAATGACTCCATTATTAAAGGAAATAGGTGGCTATGTGGAAAATGCAGCTTTATTACATAAGAAGAAAAAATGGCAAAACTGCGACATTATTATTCCAAAGAAACCTTTACCAAAAGAATTTGTCGATAGTTTCGGATTCAGGAAGGGTAAAGGCGTAGAATGTTTACAAGGGTCTATGATACCATTTGACTATTTGTATCATAGACTTGGTTATCAACAAAGTTTCACCAATCATTAAGATGAATTTTTCTCGTATGACTCTTGGAAACAAAAACAGTGCTTCACTTTCGCGGTGTGTTTTTTTGGAAACTATGGTGTTCCCTAAATGTACAACAAGAGACATTCACACCCGACTCATTACTGTAACAGAAGCTCTATTTGGTGGCATTGACGGGAAATACTACACTGTGGTCCCTATGGTTGTGGCAAATATCTATCGAGCGTTAGGACGTTGCAAGCACGGGTATAAGCATTTTGTGGGATGCAACTTGCTTTTACAAATTTGGCTGATGGAACATCTTTAAATGGTCAACAGAGGCCTAGCATTTCGAAAGCCGACGGGTGAAAATCACATTCTTGGACATATTCCAGGTGCTATTTTGACTAGTAGATCATTTGAAAAGCCAAATTGTGTTAAAGGATGGGTAAGACTTCTTAGCCGCTTGAACGATGATTCAATTCAGTGGATGTTCGGTTGGTTTCCATCCGAGGGTTTGGTGTTTCGTATGAAGATCGTGCCATTTTTGGTTTTGATGGGACTTCAGGGCTTGCAACCTTATGCGCCACTGAGAGTTTTAAGATAATTTGGAGGAAAACAAAACATACCTTTAGTGACAGACATGGATCATTATCGAGCCGACTACAAAGAGGGAAAAATTCCTTTTGCAAAAGAAGTTATAAGCATGTGGAAATCGACGGAAACCATGAAAGCAGAGTCAATTGAGCCAAATAGATACCAAGCTGGATGTGATGATAACTATTTGGAGTGGCTGACCGCTAGCTTGGAAGGATCAATCAAACCTGGCGTTAGCCTGAGGGGATGAATTAAGGATGGAGAAGCAGAAGCACACGTCTTACTCCGAAAAATGCGTAAGAAAAATCTTGTCTCTGAAGCCGAGCACCATGCACAACTTGAGGAAAAGGAGAAGGAAGCAGAGAAATGGAAGTAGCAGGCACTTAGTTACGAGTAAAGCATGCAGGAATTGAATACATTTCTAGTTGAGCAAGGAGATACTTGCATCAAAGAAGGAATCAAAATGGGAGGGGTTCTGGCTATGCCATACATTATCCAAAATCGCCGGAAGATCGGCCAATCAATCCAAGCAACCAAGAGGCTCAAGAGTGACGAAGGGCCTTCCTCATGTCAATTAGCTTATGCAAGTCAAGTAGTAGTTGTAATAATTTCTTTTGTACCAGGATTTAAATTTTCAAACATTGTATGGGGGGCCTTCAATTTATATCACATTGGGATGACGTATAGTTACATGCTTTATCCTTCAGATTCGTGTTTGGCCTACCCTTGGCACAAAAGAGGTCCCGTGCATAATAGTTCGCGCTATGTTTGCTATATTTCGCTTTTACTATATGATTTTGTTTGCTATGCAATATGTGCTTCTTTTGCCCAATGTTCGCATTATTTTATTTAAAGCAGCAATCATTCGCACTATACTAACGCAATTTTCTTCATTTTTGAAGGTTTTATTTTATTTTGATTATCCCCCCCAAAGGTTGATTCGTATTGACTGCGAACCGGCAGACCACTCGTACTTCACAAGAACAAAAGCACGAGCATCCAACGATATGAATGATTCAGGGGCATCCGAACAAACTGGCTTGGGACTTGTCACCGTTCCAAGAGACGAACCTGAGGCTTTGGGAGGAGGAAATGATGAACTTATCAAACAATTGATGTAGCAAATGCAAAGTGAAATTGAGTGATTGCAAAATCTTACCATCCTCTCCATTACCCTCAACATGCCTCACCATGAACAAAGAACAAGTGCGACAATCTCACCATCTTTTTCGCCTGTTGACTCGCCCGCTCCTCAGCCCTTTCCTTCAAACCCTCCACTTCACACAGCCAATCCAAGCACCACCAATTCATCCCCGTCCCACAATAAACTAGCCTGCAACAAACCATATCACAACAATCAAATCCACAACAAGCCATCCCAACACAGATTAACTCCCAACAAGCCATCCCGCAACAAACCAACCTACAACAAACCATCCCGCAACAATCCAACCCACAACAAGTTAACTTCCAACAAGCCAATCCGCCACCTTTCACCACTTCATATATTCCTCAACCTTCAGTTATCCAAACTACCCCACTTACCCAAAACTACCAAGCAACTCAACACATACCATTAGCACACACCGCTAACCATAACATGCAGTATGTGTCACCGGTATATGTAGTAGAAGCTTAACCTTTCACTACCCAATTGCAGGCCGTGCAACATCCAGAAGTTGACCCTTATGAGGAGATGGAAAGGGAAGCCAGGGCTAAAACAGACGAGAATGTAGCAAAGGAGATTCGTAGTCTGAAGGAATCAGTTAGAAACATCCAAACCCACAAGGGATGTGAAGGACTGGAGTACGAGGATCTATGTATTCATCCTGACATCGAGTTTCCTGCTGGATATAAAGTACCAAAATTTGATATGTTTGATGGAAAAGGAAATCCTTAGGCTCACTTAAGATCGTACTGTGATAAGCTTGTAGGAGTATGGAAAGATCAAGCCATCAGGATGAAGCTGTTTATAAGGAGTTTGACGGGAGAAACACTCGGTTGGTACACATGCCAAGACCCTTAGAAATGGCATAGCACAAGAGTTCATGGATAGGTTCAGGTTCAACACTAAGACTGTCCCAGACCGATTCTATTTGATGAAGTTAGAAAGGAAGTCAACAGCAACTTTCAGAGAGTATGTCATGCGCTGGAGAGCGAAAGCCGCAAAATTCTAGCCCCCAATGACGGAGAGTGAGATGACAACGCTATTTGTACAGTCTTTAAAAGATGCCACATACTATGAAAGACTGATAAGTGTCACCGGACAAAAGTTTTCTGAAGTCATTAGAATGGGAGATTTCATAGAAGAAGGAATCAAGACAGGAAGAGTCGCAAATCTTGCAGCCTTGCAAGCAACAATTAAAATAATTCAATCAGATTCAGTTAAGAAGAAGAGGGACGGAGTGTCCACGGTCATGACCATCCAGGAACGAAGACCAAACCAAATGTTAACCTACCAATACCCTTTATCCCAACCTTTATATTATAGCCAATACACCCAAGCCCCTTAGCCTTATTACCAACCTGCCCACCAAAGCCCATCACAATACCAGCCAACTTACTCGCCTCATCCTCAATACCAACCACAAAATAGTGCACAAAATACACCTATACCTCGCCCAAACTTTGAAAGAAAGCCAAGCAAAACTTACACACCGTTAGCCGAACCCTTAGCCTAACTGTATGAAAGATTGAGAACCGCAGGGATACTCCAACCAATTCAGGGAAGAGTTCCTAATCCCCTTTCTGGATGGTATGACGGGACTAAACGTTATGTGTATGACTCAGGAGTTATCAGATATGATACTGAAAATTGCCTTACTCCCAAAGACAAAATCGAGGCATTAATCAAAGAAGGGGTCATCCAGCTCAAAAGAGCTCCCCCAAATATAAAAAAATAATCCTCTACCCAATCATGGTGATACAAATGTGAACATTATTACCCTTGACGAAGATTGCAATTTGGAAGGTACTATCATGTCGGTTAAAAAAAAGAAAAAGGTGGAATCATCTGCCTTTATTGCTCTAGTAATCACGGCCCAAATGAGGGCCCTAATTGAAGTGGAAGTGATCAATTCAAGGCCTAGTATCACAGCCTTAGTTGCTCAGGCACATTCTATCAACACAAAATCAGTTCTCTGAAATTATCAGTCTGATGAAAGGGACAAAGCAAAGGGAAAATTTATTGTAGAGACCGTTGCTGCTGGATTGAATAGATCTGGGCAGTGTTATGCCCTCGAGGAGGTAGCACGAGGAGCACCGAGCAAAGAAAATAGCCAAAAGAAGGCTATGACTAAGGCTGAAGTCAAAGAGTTCTGGAGAAAAATGCCAACTAAAGAATATTCTGTTATAGAACAACTAAAGAAAACATCAACCTAAATTTCTTTATTGGCATTGTTGATGAGTTCTGAAGCTTATAAGAACGCTTTAGCAAAGGTACTGAATGAAGCTTATGTTCCGGCTGAGACTTCTAGTGAGAAATTTTCAGCCATGGTTGGAGAAGTCCTTGAAGCTCACAAAGTTTCTTTTCATAATGACGAATTTCCACCCTAAGGTATGGGGCACAACAAGGCATTGAACATTACAGTCAAATGCAGGGACAAGTTTATTTCCAAGGTATTGATTGATGGGGGTTCAGTTGTGAATATATATCCTGTCACTACTCTCAGTGCTTTAGGCATTGATATCGAGAAACTTCGATACAGTCAGGTGAGAGTCAAATATTTTGATGGAGCTCAAAGAGGTGTCGTGGGAGATATTGACTTAGCCTTGGAAATCGGACCCGTGGAGTTTACAGTGGAATTCTAAGTAATGGATATATCCGCTAGCTACAATCTGCTGATAGGAAGGCCATGGATCTATATGGCTGGTGCAGTTCCCTCTACCCTGCATCAAATTTTGAAATTTGTATGGAATCATCAAGAAATTATGATCCATGGAGAAGGCAGCAATTCGATCTACCCCGAAAGCTCAATTCCTGTTATTGAAAGTGTAGAAAGGCTGGATGGATCTGCCTTCCATGTAAAAGAAACCATGTGTGATACTCAAGCTGAAAGGGTAAAATTGCCACGTGTGCTTATGATTATGGCATGGGAAATGTTGAAGAATGGTTTCAATCCTGGTTAGGGTCTCGGAGTGAATTTAGGCGGAATAATGGAACCAATTCAGTTACCCGGTCAGAAGGATACTTTCGGTCTTGGATACGAACCCACTCTTGAAGAAATCTCACTGGCTAGTCTCAAGAGAAAGAGTGATATTCCCTTGCCGAAGTCTGTTCCTCTCCTAAATCAGTCATTTTTCAAAGCATCTGCCACCTAAGCATCAGAGGAAGCTACTGAAGATAACCTCGTAGAAGGACTCAAGAATATATTCATTGCCGAGGAGGAAGCTGATGTAACAACCTGAAATATTGGGCCTTGGCCCATCTAAGTTACTTAGATATTAAGTATTGGCCCATACTACTTCAACCATAAGTTATTTATTATCCACTTCTCTAGAACCTACTTGATAACTTAAACAAAAAAAAAAGAATAAAAAGGGAGAGAAGTATCAGCATAGTTCCAAGGAAAAAAAAAACAGAAGCAAGAGACTTAGAACCGGATAAGAAAAATTCAAGATCCACCTAGCTTTCTTGACTTTGTAAGTAAGTTCCTTCATCACTAAATTCATCCTTTTGTTGGGTAGGGAGCAATAACAACTAAGAATAAGAATTAAATAAATTGAAATTCTCTTCTAGAGTTCTAAATTTTGGGAATAAAATTGAAAACCTGTTGTTGGTATGCTCAAGCCAGACAGAGAATAGCAGTAGCTAGAAATCAAAATTTAGAATCCTGATGAGCATGGGCTAATTGGATCAATTAGCATCTGATAAGCCCATATGTGACTCGAATATTGCTTTTATATATTTTAGATAACTGATACTTCAAGGGGACAATTGCCGGAAGCGAATTGGAGTTATTCGACAAGAGTACAGTGAGTGATAATTCATCCATAGTTGATTTTCTTTTTCTGTAGCATGTTTTAAAGTCGTTTTCTTGCATAGAATTGGTCGTCTAAGGAAAAAGATTATTTGAAAGCGGACAAACAACAACATGGCCTTGTATATAAAAACACATCAATTCACTTTTTCACACCGGATGTGCTTGATCTATGACATTTATGAGTTGTTATGAATTCTTATTTTTGTTCGGGATGAGTTGATATATACTGCTGGATTTAAATTCTTGACATGGAAAGAATCCATTTGTGTTATGAAAAAGGAAACTTCGGAAAAACTATTGCCAGAATCGCCGTTATCTAACGTCGGGATCGTTAGACCTGGTGCATCTTGTAAGTGAACTCGTATTGGACAAAGGCCCTCTGGAAGGGAACCTAGCTGACGGGGTAGTCAGACGACTATGGTAAATCCATAGCGTCAGAATGTATGTTTCGATACTGGCATAAGGACCTCCCAATAAATAAGAACATGATTATTTAACTAGTTTAAACATAGTTTTCATAGATGTATTGTTCTGTGGTTTAAAGGAGATGTCTTTTGATGATTTTATATGTTGCATGATTTCTTATACATATGCTTCTCCGGAATAAAATGTTATGGTTGATATTATTACTCACTCAATCGGTGTGATTGACCCGACTCCCTTGTTTTATTTTCCTACAGATAATATAGCCGAAGGTGACATTCTAACTCAGACAGGGTGATAGACAGAGCTGACAACGAATCTAGTAAGCCCCGCACTTGCTTCGCGAGGGCAACCATGTTGCTAACTATTATAGTATATTAATTTTTTTTTCTAATCCTAGAGTTTTGCTCCTTAAGACGGTCTAGTATATCTTATTTTGGCTTGTGAGTAAAGTATAGCTTGGAACTTATAAGTTTTGCGGAAGCCCATGGCTTGGGATTCTGATGCTCTATAACACTTAATATGTTGGTATTGTAGTTCGTTGGATTATTTTACTAGGTGTTGATAGGTTTTGATCTTTTTAGGATATTCTCCCGGTACAGATGAAACTCTGCCGAAATTTTTACTAACAAGAAATGATTCAGGCTTGTTAAGTTGGCTTAGGCTAACTGACCGTCGGTCATGACCTAGGTGGGCGGGTCGTGACAAAATTGGTATCAGAGCTGTCGGTTTAGGATATGACTTAAGGAGCACCGGTTTAGCGGGGAATTAATTGTGTATATGTTGTGCACCGTATGCACGATCGGGAACTCACAAAAATCAAGTAGGACTTGTCCTTCTCATTCTTTGTTAAATCTGAAAATGTTATAAGCGGTCTAGAGACAAGTTAGGATCTAACACCCTTGATATGATTACAGATGGAAAAGAGAGTTATGCTTCCACCAAACTTAAGATGGGGTCGAAGGAGAGGTCGGGGCCTATCGGCTAGGCAGACGATCGACCCAGTTGAAGAAGCTGAAGAGATACCACCGTCGCAACCTCAGAATGGTACTACTGCTGACGCGATAGCTGCAATGTTTCAGCAGGCGATGGAGAGTTTAGTAGAAAGGATCCAGACATAACCTTGAGCTAGTATGATGCCCCGAGGGTATAATGGACATAACCAACCCGATGAACCACTCCACAGGTCCATTCTAGAGTTTCTAGATATGAAACCTCCGGTGTTTATGGGGGCTAGTGAGATTGAAGACCCCTTGCTGTTTTTGGATGGTATTCAGAAAGCATTAGATGCGCTTGAATGTTCCAGTACTCGATTGGTTGAGTTGGCTACATATTATTTGCAGGATATAGCTGAAGACTGGTTTAAATCTCTTAAGGCAGGGCGGCCACCTAACTCACGTCCTTTGACCTGGAAGGAGTTCACTAATAATGCATTTATTGATCGATTTCTGCCTATGAGACTAAGGGATGCTCTGGCGATACAATTTGAAGGATTAAGGCAGACCCCACAAATGTCAGTGAACGAATATAATATCCAGTTCACTCGATTATCCCAACATGCTGCAATATGCGATGAATGACTCTATGCGAGCTAAGAGGTTCATTCGCGGTCTAATTGACCTATTGTTCAAACCATTGGCATTACACTTGACGTGGCAAGAGAATTAAAGACTAGATGGAGAGACGAGAGGACAACAAAAGCACAAGATAAGAGAGCAAGGATTACAGGGTCTTTCGGAATGAGTATTGGTACAAGTCGAGGCTCAGGATCCCAGGGCCAACCGAGGACCACACAGACTGGAGGTATATATGTTGTCCAATCATCTAATAATGCTTCCACTTCTAGACAGAGCCATAGAGGGCCAACACCATCAAATGGACAAACCAGCAACACTATAGTTACCTGCTTTAGTTGCCGCAAGGCTCATTTAGGCCAATGTTGGAAATACATCGGTACATACCTTAGATGTGGGCAGATGGGACATTTCAAGAGAGATTGCCCTGGCAACAGAGGATCTAGTCAGGCATCGACACTGACTCATGGAACACCAACAAGTTCTAATGCATACGCCGTCAGGGAAAATTCCAGACCAGCAGGAAGAGGCACCGGGAACAAAAGTACTAACAATAGAGGGCCAGGAGCGGTCGGGAGAGGTCAATCCCGAGTGTTTGCCCTGCCGAGGCAGGGTGCCGAGGCTTCAAATGCGGTTGTCACAGGTACACTATCAACCTGCTCACTTAAGGAGGTTATCTAAGTAATCTAAAAATGACCAATCTGTAAGTGTTAACTAACTGCGGGAAAAAAATTTGACGTATAACCCGATAATTATAGGTATACTTTCGGTGTGTTCATTTGATGTTTTCGCTTTAATGGATCCTGGGTCCAACTATTCATATGTATCGTTATATTTTGCAATAAGATTTGATAGACCTCCAGAGTTGTTGACAAACCCTTTTGTGGTTGCCACACCAGTTGGGGAATCCTTACTAGTTAAGCAAGTATATCGCTCTTGTCAACTCAGTGTTGAGGGGAAAGACACGTTAGCAGGCTTGTATGAGCTGGACATGGTAGATTTTGATGTGATCATGGGTATGGACTGGTTAGCTTCATGTCACGCAATTGTTGATTGCTACTCTAAAACGGTCCACTTCAACGTACCAGGTGAGCCAAGTTTTGTTGTACAATGCGAGCAAGGATCACTTCCCAATCAACTGATTTCATTTATCGGTGCAAAACGGATACTAAGCAAAGGTTGCCATGGCTTCTTGGCACATGTAAAAGATACAAAGCCTACAGTACCAAAATTAGAGACAGTTCCTGTGGTTAGAGAATTTCCAGATGTGTTCCCAGAAGATCTATTTGGGTTACCTCCTGTTAGAGAAATTGATTTTGGCATAGATCTAGTACCTGGGACGCAGCCCATATCGATACCTCTGTATCGAATGGCACCAGCAGAATTGAAGGAACTGAAAGAACAGTTGGACGACCTTAAAAAGAAAGGATTTATTAGACCAAGTACTTCGCCATGGGGTGCCCCAGTCTTGTTTGTGAAGAAAAATGATGGATCCATGAGGTTATGCATAGATTATCGCCAATTAAACAAGGTCACCATGTGCAATAAGTACCCCTGCCACGTATCGATGATTTATTTGATCAACTTCAGGGTGCAAAAAGATTCTCCAAAATCGACTTGAGATCCACATACCATCAGCTACGTATTAGAAGTGAGGACATCTCAAAGACTGTTTTCGAACCAGGTACAAACATTATGAATTCTTAGTAATGCCTTTTGAGATAACAAATGCACCTGCGACATTTATGGACATGATGAACAGGGTGTTCAAACCGTATTTGGAAAAAATTGTCATCGTGTTCATCGATGACATCCTGGTGTACTCAAAGACGTGTGAGGAGCATGAGCAACACTTGAGGACAGTATTACAAACACTTAGGGAACATAAGCTATATGCTAAGTTCTCAAAGTGCGAATTCTGGTTTAATCGAGTTTCCTTCCTAGGCCATTTGTATCTGATGAAAGGATCTTAGTTGATCCAATTTAAGTGGAAGCTGTACAGAAGTGTCCACGACCAACCACCGCAACCGAGATCCAAAGCTTCTTGGGTCTCGCGGGCTACTACAAGCGTTTTGTGCAGAATTTCTCAAACATAGCTGCACCTTTGACGAAGCTAACGCAAAGGAATGTGAAATTTCAATGGTCAGATGCATGCGAAATTTTTTTAAGAACTTAAAGACCGTTTAACAACGGCTCCAGTATTGGCACTGCCCACAGAAACCGGAGGATTTTCAGTCTATTGTGATGCTTCCCGAGTGGTACTCGAGTGTGTGCTTATGCAAAATGGAACGGTCAAAGCTTATGCTTCAAGGCAGTTGAAGAAGCACGAACAAAACTATCTTACACATGACCTAGAAATGGTCGCGGTTGTCTTTGCTCTCAAGATTTGGCGGCATTATTTATATGGAGATAAATGTGAGATATGCACAGATCATAAGGGTCTCCAATATATCTTCCAGCAAAAAGATTTGAACCTTCGGCAACGAAGATGGGTAGAGCTACTAAAGGACTACGACTGCACAATCTCCTATCATCCAGGCAAAGATAATGCGGTGGCCGACGTATTAAGCCGGAAGTCTATGGGCAGTTTGACACATCTTAGCCTAACCAAGAGACCTCTAGCAAGAGAGATCCAGAAATTGAAGGAAAGTGGAGTGGTTTTTAGTTTGGGGCATACAGGCTCATTAATAGTACGTATTCAAGCCAAGTCGTCATTGATGGAGGACATAAAGGCAAAGTAATACCAAGATTCACAATTTTGCAAAATTATAGATGAAAGTATTGCCGGCAAGAACAAAGATTTTACCCTGGATGGTGATGGAGTATTACGACTTGGTGATTGCATTTGTGTACTAGATATCGATGGTCTGAGGAAAACGGTGCTCAGAGAAGCACATGTCTCCAAGTATTCGGTTCATCCCGGGTCCACAAAAATGTATCAGGACCTTCGTCAATTATACTAATGGGAAGGGATAAAGAAATATGTTGCAAACTATGTCACCCGATGTTTGACTTGCCAACAAGTTAAGACGGAGCATTAAAGACCTGCAGGGTTATGCAACGGCTTGAGATACCAGAGTGGAAATGGGAGCGGATCACTATGGATTTCGTAAATGGATTACCACGGACTCTTAAGGGTCATGACTCTATATGGGTGGTTGTGGATCAACTGACGAAATCGGCACACTTCTTACCAGTAAAAACTACCTATAATGGAGCACGTTATGCGCAGATCTATATGGATGAAATTGTTAGACTACATGGGGTTCCGGTGTCTAGTATCTCAAATAAGGGGTCCCAGTTCACCTCACACTTCTGGAAGGCATTCCAAGAAGCGTTGGGAACATGAGTGGATCTAAGTACCGCATTTCACCCACAGACGGATGGACAATCCGAGCGAACCATTCAAACATTAGAAGATATGCTGAGATCTTGTGTCCTCGATTTTGGTGGTAGTTGGGACAAATATCTAACTTTAGCCGAATTTTCTTATAATAATAACTTTCAAGCAAGTATACAGATGGCACCCTATGAGGATTTATACGGGAGACGATGTCGATCACCCATCAGTTGGTTTGAGGCTGGTGAGGCAAAGGTATTAGGCCCAGACTTGGTAAAGGCAGCACTGGACACGGTTAAACTAATTAAGCAGAGATTATTAGCAGCCCAGAGTAGGCAAAAGGCTTATGCTAATAAGAGACATCGAGAGTTGGAGTTTTCAGTAGGAGATCACGTATTCTTACGAGTATCACCCATGAAAGGCGTTTTGAGATGTGGGAAGAAGGGGAAATTGATCCCGAGATACATTGGACCATACGAGATCCTTGAGAAAATAGGCGCAGTTGCTTATCGTTTAGCACTCCCACCAGAATTGTCGACCGTACATTCAGTATTTCATGTATCTACGTTACGAAAGTATATACCAGACCCATCCCATGTACTCAAAGCGTCCAATATTCAGTTAGATGAGAATTTAACCTATGAAGAGGAACCAGTGGTTATAATCGACAGAAAAATAAGAAAGCTGCGGTCGAAAGAGATCGCGACAGTGAAAGTGGTATGGAAAAATCATAGTAGTGAAGAGGCGACATGGGAAGATGATGAAATGATGGGAGCCAAGTATCCTCACTCCTTCATATCCGTAGGTACGTATATCTTTAAATTCGGGGACCGAATTTCCATAAGGGGGGAAGAATCTAACAACCTGAAATATTGGGCCTTGGCCCATCTAAGTTACTTAAATATGAAGTCTTGGCCCATACTACTTCAACCATAAGTTATTTATTACCCACTTCTCTAGAACCTACTTGATAACTTAAAAAAAAAAAGAATAAAAAGGGAGAGAAGTATCAGCATAGTTCCAAGGAAAAAAAACAAAAGCTACAGGGAAAGGAAGTGAAGAAAAGAAGCTAGAGACTTAGAACCGGATAAGAAAAATTCAAGATCCACCTAGTTTCTCCATTCTTGATTTTGCAAGTAAGTTCATTCATCACTAAATTCATCCTTTTGTTGGGTAGGGAGCAATAACAACTAAGATTTAGAATTAAATAAATTGAAATTCTCTTCTAGAGTTCTAAATTTGGGGAATAAAACTGAAAACCTATTGTTGGTATGCTCAAGCCAGACAGAGAATAGCAGCAGCTAGAAATCAAAATTTAGTATCCTGATGAGAATGGGTTAATTGGAGCAATTAGCATCTGATAAGCCCATATGTGACTCGAATATTGCTTTATTTATTTTAGATAACTGATACTTCAAGGGGACAATTGCTGGAAGCGAATTAGAGTTATTCGACAAGAGTACAGTGAGTGATAATTCATCCATAGTTGATTTTCTTTTTCTGTAGCATGTTTTAAAGTCATTTTCTTGCATATAATTGGTCGTCTAAGGAAAGAGACTATTTGAAAGTGAACAAGCAACAACATGGCCTTGTATATAAAAACACATCAATTCATTTTTTTCACACCGGATGTGCTTGAACTATGCCATTTATGAGTTGTTATGAATTCTTCTTTTTGTTCGGGATGATTTGATATATACTGCTGGATTTAAATTCTTTACACGGAAAGAATCCATTTGTGTTATGAAAAAGGAAACTTCGGAAAAACTATTGCCAGAATCGCCGTTATCTAACGTCGGGATCGTTGGACCTGGTGCACCTTGTAAGTGAACTCGTATTGGACAAAGGCCCTCTGGAAGGGAACCTAGCTGACGGGGTAGTCAGACGACTATGGTAAATCCATAGCGTCAGAATGTATATTTCGATACTGCATAAGAACCTCCCAATAAATAAGAATGTGATTATTTAACTAGTTTAAACATAATTTTCATAGATGTATTGTTTTGTGGTTTAAAGGAGATGTCTTTTGATGATTTTATATGTTGCATGATTTCTTATACATATGCTTGTTCGGAATAAAATGCTATGGTTGATATTATTACTCACTCAGTCGGTGTGACTGACCCCACTCCCTTGTTTTATTTTCCTATAGATAATATAGTCGAAGGTGACATTCTAACTCAGACAGGGTGATAAACAGAGCTGACAACGAATCTAGTAAGCCCCGCACTTGCTTCGCGAGGGCAACCATGTTGCTAACTATTATAGTATATTAGTTTTTTTTTCTAATCCTAGAGTTTCGCTCTTTAAGCTGGTCTGGTATATCTTATTTTGGCTTGTGAGTAAAGTATAGCTTGGAGCTTATAAGTTTTGCGGAAGCCCATGGCTTGGGATTCTGATGCTCTATAACACTTAATATGTTGGTATTGTAGTTCGTTGGATTATTTTACTGGGTATTGACAGGTTTTGATTTTTTTGGGATTTTCTCCCGGTACAGAGGAAACTCTGTCAAAATTTTTACTAACAAGAAATTATTCAGGCTTGTTCAGTTGGCTTAGGCTAACTGAGCGCCGGTCATGACCTAGGTGGGCGGGTCGTGACAGCTGAATTCAACGTGGTCCTGGATGATTGCCCTGAAACTCCAACCATTTGAAGTGCTGAGCCTGGAAATGTTTTGAACAATTGGATTTGTACCCTGCCCCCGGTTCTCCGAGAGTCTTGGTAGACAATTTGTATTTGATGAAATAACAGGATTCAAAATTGAGGCCTGAATCGTGTTTATGCTTTTGTTGTGTTTTGCCTCTAAACTTTTGAAAGATCAAATGCCAAATTCAATCTATGATTTTTATTATTCCATCTTTATTTAATTAATTCTTATTTTATTTTTTAGCAATAAAACTAGTAAGTCTGCTGATACTGTGAATGCGACACGTAATGAAACAAGCGAGCCTATAGTAAATGTCGAACAAGACTCTGAAGAATATGAAGAGGACCTGCAACCTGAAGAGTTAACTAAAGATTTTGAACATTTTGAGAATAAGCCAAAACTAAATTTAGATGAAACAGAAACTATAAATTTGGGAGATTCAGAAACCGTGAGGGAAATAAGAATCAGCGTCCATTTAACTCCGTCACAAAGGGAAGAATTGATCAACCTTTTGAGACAATATATAGACATGTTCGCATGGTTTTATGATGATATTCAGGTCTAATCACAGACATTGTTTCGCATAAATTGCCCATTGATCCGTCTTGTCCTCCAGTGAAATAAAAGAAGAGAAACATTAAACCGGATTTTAGTTTAAAAATTAAGGAAGAAGTCTCCAAGCAATTTGATGCGAAGGTCATTCGAGCCGCAAGGTACCCTACTTGGCTAGCCAGTATCGTTCCTGTACCAAAAAAAGATGGCAAAGTCAGGGTGTGCGTGGATTATCGGGATATCAATAGGGCTAGTCCGAAAGATGACTTTCTCCTCCCAAATATTCACATACTTATTGATAACTGTGCAAAGCACGAGTTTCAGTCATTCATTGATTGCTACGCAGGATATCACCAAATTCTAATGGATAAAGAAGATGCTGAGAAAATGGCATTCATCACACCTTGGGGAGTATACTATTATCAAGTGATGCCTTTTGGGCTCAAGAACGCAGGTTCCACCTATATGAGAGCCATGACTACCATTTTTCATGATATGATCCACAGGGAGATTGAAGTCTATGTGGAAGATATCATCATCAAGTCACGAAAGAGTTCAGATCACTTGATGGATTTGAAGAAATTCTTTGATAGGTTGAGACGATACAATTTGTAGTTAAATCCCACAAAGTGTGCATTTGGTGTTCCTGCTGGGAAACTGTTGGGTTTTATTATGAGAAGAAGGGGTATAAAATTGGATCCTTCGAAAATAAAGGCCATTCAAGACTTGCCTGCCCCAAAGAGTCAAAATGACGTGATGAGTTTCCTCGGTCACCTTAACTACATTAGTCGGTTCATAGCACAATCGACAGTGATATGTGGGCCAATAATCAAGTTATTGAGTAAGGATGCTGCTACCAAATGGACGGAAGATTACCAGCAAGCCTTTGAGAGAATCAAAGAGTATTTGTCTAATCCGCCTGTTTTGGTGCCTCCAGAAGCAGGAAGACCTTTGTTATTGTATTTGTCCGTAACGGCAAATGCATTTAGATGTGTGTTGGGACAACATGATGAAACGACAAAGAAGGATCAAGCAATATACTACTTGGGCAAGATGTTCACGCCTTACGAGGCCCGATATACTCTATTGGAACGCACCTGCTGTGACCTGACTTAGGTTGCACAAAAGTTGAAACATTATTTGTCCGCATATACTACTTATCTTCTCAAGGATGGATCCGCTCAAGTATATCTTTCAGAAGCCTATGCCTACTGGGAAGTTAGCCAAAGGACAAATTTTGCTAAGTGAATTTGATATTATATATGTTACCCAAAAGACTGTCAAAGGGCAGGCAATAGCCGATCATCTTGTTGAAGAGTACGTG
Source organism: Lycium barbarum (assembly GCF_019175385.1). Classification (NCBI taxonomy): domain Eukaryota; kingdom Viridiplantae; phylum Streptophyta; class Magnoliopsida; order Solanales; family Solanaceae; genus Lycium; species Lycium barbarum. The sequence goes on from NC_083344.1 coordinate 132,087,162, forward strand.
CCTCTTAGGACTTATTTCCCGGATGAAGAGGTATCAATATAGCAGAAGAAT